>NW_027266276.1:2382500-2427500 GCF_022045235.1 Haliotis cracherodii
ACCATACCTCCCCTCTTACCCCCCCCCCCCCCCACACACACACACACACACACTCCCTCTCCCCCTCCCCTGCTTCTACTCCAAGCTTTCACAGACACTTTAGAACGCGCACCAACAGTTAGTACCGCTTACAGTCTTCCAATATCGCTTGATAATTTCGCCTACATCAATAATCTAGGGACGTTTTATCGCTTGTTTGTGCCTCGACCGCAGGGGAGCGACACGGATTGAGCCGGGCAGATAAACATATGCGTTCCGTAATGGAGGGGAAAGGAAAGTTTACATTGCCAAAAAGCTTAACTGATAAGAATTCAGGCTCCGTTTCCAACCTCCAGCCGAGGAAACGGCAGCGGTGTTTAGCTCTAAACGCTTAGCTGTAGTCGGGAACCGTTTTACACGACGCGTACATGTGCTTCTCTGTGGCGTTGACGCCACAAACAAAATGGGAATAATGAAATGAGCTGATTGTGAGAACACGACAGGAACAGTTGTATGGAACAGAAATATCAGAATGTGTGGTTACTGTTTCAAACAGAATGATGAACTCGAGCTTTGGAATGGCCGAATTGCGAGACATATCTGGTAGTTCCTCGGACGAAAACAATGCAATGAACGAGAAAAGCCGTGATAAGTTTAGATGCTATCTTTCTGAAAGAGTGCTAACAAAAAACTATAACTTCATCACAGGCAACCTCCGTGCTCGACTACCGTGTCAAGCCCGTTTGGTGCTGATAATTGTGATTAACAGTTTTAGGGGAAGTAGTTTTTCTCTCAGCCCGCCGTTTCTATGGTAACGATCTCTAGGATGATGTATTGCTGAACAAATGTAAGAATGTTTTTTTTCTGCTCAGAATGCTGTCTTATGGTTAGAATGTTAGTAAATATTTGTGTGTAAGAGGGACAGGTTTTTCTGTCGCACGGGAGTGATATCAGAGAAGAGAGGCTGAAAGGTGAAAGGTTGGAGGTCGGCGAGTATAGGCGACACCAATGGCTTGTTCAGCGCACGTATATGACAAACGTATCATCTTGTATGACCACTGACTAAAACTTCGTTTAAGTTGTGTAAACATAATTGTTGTATTCTGGTGGGACAAGAGAGTGTGTTCTGTGATACGACGTGATCAAATAGAGACAGTTGATCAAATTTAAATAGAAAACAGCTTACATTTACGATGCAAGAATGTTATCAACCTTTAGAAAAACTGAACTTCATCTCGTTCCTGCATTGATTTAACGGGGACACTTCCTCACTTCTCAGAAACTAATATCAAACACTTGTCTCTATTTTACAAAAAGGCGATTTTTTTCGCCATAATGATATCCCGGGTTTAATTCTAAAAGGCTTGTCAAAACTTAGACGTTAATTTGGATGTGTCTCGGATCAAATTCATAATTAACATGATAATAAACGTGCCAGCCATTTTCCTCTCTGAGTCAGAAAGAACAGTGTTGTCTAAAGCAAAATGACCGTTTTTTGTTGTTTTTTAGTCAAAAGAGAGGGTTGTTCATATCCGGGTTTGATTGACAGGTGGAACTAGAGTTGCCAATTTCAGTTCTCAAACTAACGGAGTTCGCCACCAGCTATCTAATTTGTTTCGGCGATCGGACGTGTTTTGTCGACCCTGTTTTACAAGTTTAGCTTGCGTATGCTAATTCAACAATCAATTTCCATAATATCCTAATTTGATAATAGTTATGCGAAATAACAGGTCTTTCTATCGAATGGGCTGTTGGTGGATATCGCTGTCATAGAACATGACGTGTATGCGTATGCTATTTATTTAATGTGGAATTTTAAAGGGAATCTGTTAACCAAATTTATGTTTTGTATTGATGCTTGAACATTGACAATCCTTATTCGTTGAACTATGCACGCATGCCTTTAATTGAATGATGGATTGATATGCTAGTTTTATTTCAAATGTGTAGCAAAATTTCATTTAAATAATCATATCCGCTCCAAACACACCAATGGTATTCTCAAACCCCAAGCTTGCTCACTCACTCACTCACTCACTCACTCAACGCTAAGCTGCTAACTCACTGCCACCCAAGAGTGAGGCATTTGGTTTAAAGCTTCCAAAAGTCGGCGTTACCAGAATTGCTTCATTTGAAGTTATAGCATGGAGGCTGTTCAAATGGAGTGATTTATCTTTGCTGAAACCTGTTTCCTTGGTAACCATTATTGTCGGTCACAGACTTTTTTTAAAGTTAAAAATACGAAACTGTAACATGTGTACGGAAGGCAATTGTTGCAATTAATGTCAAAGACAAGATGATTTTAACACTGACAGCATTGTAAGAACGACATTTCGTCTCAAGGGGTAAACCGTGAAGTGTCTTGTAAAGGCTTAACCAGGGTTGCGTTTTGGCGGTCGATATTTAACCTATTTGTTCAACTTTGGGTATCTATTTATGGGAGGAAATCTGCAAAAAGTAGCTGTGTTTATGTTTAACTGAGTTCATACTTTCTTTATTTATTTTACTGAATTTCTTAGAAGCACGAACCCATAATTGTGAAATTCTCCTTTTGTCCTTGAACATTACTGATGTTTAATCGGGCTTAAGATAGACCCCATTGGCTTTTGAAAGGTTTTCATTTAAAAACAATATTAAAGTTTGATCCAATTCAAAATTTCAAATTAGAATTCCGACTGGCAAGTTCAAATCCAATAATTACTGCAATCAAAATAACTCATACGCAGGTCATTCTGTGTTTTGTACACCATGACATACAAACTTATTGTTCAGACAATTGTACATATGTAGAGAGGAGTGTTTAGATGACATGTTTTCAAACATTACTCTGTCGTTGTCGACCAAACACATCAGAGATCACCCGGCGACGTCTTAGGGCATGGTTCTTTAAAGCTGTCATTCTGTCAAAAAACAAACAAAACCTTTTGTCAAGACCGCTCTACTCTGCCCGCGCTTTTCATGTCACCTGTTTTGTAGATGACGTTTAAGAATTTAGCGGGAAGTAATAATTGTACATTGCCCCAGCCCGACTGCGAAAAGGCCCCGTAATTTCTAAGGTGAAATTTCATCCTCCTTTGAGAGGGATCGGGCTGTCAGAGGATGATTCCCTGCATTGAAAAGGCCCGCGGTCATTCTATTGTTGTGAATGGAAGTCTCCCCGTGTCGCGGGTTCGGGTAGGCGCAATTTGGATTGTCTGTTTAAGGGCGATTGTAGCGTAAGGGATCCGGCCCTGGTCGTGGTAGATGTGTGTAAAAGAGAGATCATGGCTTAAGAAATCTCCAATAATTTACTTTTAATGGGTGGTTGTCTTTTAATTGACTAATGACCATGGCAGGTAGGCGTTGAACCCACCCCCGGATGACAGAGGACTTCGACGCCAGGTAACACAAGCCCACGCGTATAGGGCGAATAGAAATGCCTCCAGCAGGGTGACTGGTTCTAAGTTTTGTGGCCAAACAACTAGTAGACATATCAAATAAGTACTCACCAAGTTTTTTTCCTTTGTTAACGCAAAGAAACGATAAGTGTTCAGAGAGTGACAATAGGGTAGCGACTAGACTAACGTCTAGTCTCTGAAATGAAAATATTTTAGAAACAAAAGTTGTAAAATTATCTCAATAAATTGTAATTCTAAGGATCCCAGAGTCAGATGCCTTCATTTTGAGAATAGCTAATTCGGCAGATTTGTACATTCCTAAATTCCTGATTCTTGATTCTTGATTCTTGATTCTAAAGCTGCAGTAATCTAGACTTGCTGGCTGTTATAGACTTGCTTGGGCTGTATTAGATATCACTGTTTTACGGTTTGTATGACAGATTATGTTTCTGGAGAGTCCTTTCCAGAATTATTTTCACCTTAAAAAAACATCCGAGAAAGGTTTTTCGTGACGGGAATAGTTGCTAATACATCGGAGCTAAGAGACCAAGAAGATGTAATTTTATTGACGTGTATGTTTATTGAGGATTAAGTCTGTATATTAAGGCAGACAAAATTAGTTGTTTTGTTCCCACGAGAGTGTCTACACTGTTGTCGTGCTTGCCGCGTTATCTTCTGTTTCAACTATTGCAGTAAACGATGCCAGGTCACAAGGACTACAGTTCCTTTACACATTAATAGGAAAATTACTTTTGAAATGTCTATCCGCTTGTAACGCGCGTGTAATCTTTTCCAAGGAATGCACTTGTCAGAAAATATGCGCAGACGGCCAGTGCGTCGATTTAATGTGTTATGTGATTAGCATGTCGTCAGCGCAACCCTTGTAATCGCAAGTGGAATCCCCTCGGAATTGGGTTTCGTTTCACGCCTTGATGGCAAGTTCCCCTTGGACCTGGATGAACCTGGCTGCTAATTGACCTTGGCAAAGGTGATAGACGGGGAATTCTGCACCAGGCATCGTGGAATCTCGCAGAATCTCGTGGCGCTTCTGGGAGACAGAGGTTTAGCATTCCATATACTATTAATGTAAGAAATTTCATAATTTGCGTGATGGATACGTCAATCGGTTGTGGGTAGAGGACAATCTTTCCAACGTAATATTTGGAAAGGATAATGTGTGGTGATCTTGATCTAGCGGCTAATCGAAAAATGTAAAAACAAAAAACAGTTATCGTACTCCGCACATAAGCGCTTTATCGGAGTCCTTTTTACTGATAAAGATTCAGTAGTTAACTAGCATGGGTTATCTCCCCTCTCGGCTTCTTTGGATGGGATGATGAGAAAACAAAACATAAACATTTGTTGAATTTTCTTTATCGTTCAATTCCAAAATTCACACTCGGATCCGTGAAATACGATCGAAATACGATGTGTGATGTAGCGTGCCCTGGTGTTTATGGAACGTTTGCATCAAGTTAGTGGTTTAACGAACTCTTAGTTCTATTACACCAAGAGTTCACTCCCTTGAATCACTCTCTCAACAGTGAGACACAGAGACGGAGAAATAAGGACGATCACGCTAACTATCAGCCTTAATACGATCAAGGTCAACATTTCAGCGTGCCGTGGAGCCGTGCTTTCTTCACTGGCACGCAAAAGTGTGAAAAAAACGTCCAGGTCGTAAAATTATTTCCCAAATGCATTTGTGTGCAGTAATTCTGTGAACACGTCTTGCAAGGCCCGAGGATTAGGACAAGATCCAAGAACTGTCAGTCTACCGCCACGGGACACAGCTATCCCTGTTGATGTGAGCCCATCACATTCCGGATCCGAGCCAACCATTAAGGCCAGGCCGCGGATTAGTGGAACACCGTAGAGCAATATTGCCCAACAGACCCTTGTCTCCTTTGTCAGTTGTGTGTCTAGGATGCGTTATTTAGTATAGTCACAACCGCTGGGGACCTGCCTTTCAGGAACTGTGTGACCTCATCACGGTTTTATTGGAGATATGTTTTCGGTGCCGAAACACGGTCTTGGTAAAAATGTTGCTTGGTGCCAATATATGTTCTTAGGAAATGGCCTTGGTTTACCAGCACACTTTATTTCATCTTAATTTCTGGTCCAGATGAGGGTTTCTTGTACTTGTTGTACTAGTTGTTAGGGAAGCAGTATTATGGAAAGGTGATACTACATCCATACTTATGTTTGTTAATACTTATTGACATATTATCATCAATTCCTAAATGTATATTGTTACCACTCGAAGGTATTATTAATGACATTAAAATACGTTTATAACGAACTGACGGGCCATTTGCTGTATAGATGTTGTTTATATGCTTATAACGAACTACGGTTATGACGAGCTAAAATTAGTAATCCATTTGAGTTCGTTATAACCGTAGTTTACTGTATTTACATTCCTATTCGTAATTATATTCCGAGTGAGGGAGAAAAAGATGTTATCTATAGATCCAAAATATGAATTATAAGAACGGGAAAATATTTAAACGTGTTCAACCCTCTCTTCATCAAGTGACAATTTACATTCCTTCCGTCGCTCAGTGATGAATAAAGTTTAATTCACCATTTCAAAATAACTCACCTTGGCACAGGGGGAGATTCAGATGTATATTCATCTTAATGCTTTTACAAGAGGATATACTAGAAAACAGCTTGATTGCGAGACGGTAATTACAGTTTTTGATAACAATTTCCGTTCCATGTTGGCATTTTCAGACGATTGTAATTACATAGTCTATGTAACACTTGCCCGATTGTGTCCAATACGTACCTACAGCAACTGTTGTGTATTTCAATCTTAATAACTTTGGAGCCGGGCAGTGCTATCTTCCGACGTCAGATAAGTGCTTCTGGTATTAAAGAGCGTCTTGGGAACGATGGTATCTTCTGGTGGTGCCTGATTCTTAGAGAGATACCATCCTTTCGTGTCTGATAATCTCACGGTGAGTGCGTCATTGGTTCATCGCTTGAAACATTACCGCCGTTTCTTTCATTTGATCTCATTTAAATCTATTCTCAATTATGGGCTGTAAATATAGCTTTAAGAGAAATGGGAACGGAACCTCTTTCACCTTGGTGTGAAATGCAGGCCATTTTAAAGAGGTTGCCTATGGGATCGTTGTACGAGTTGAAGTTACTGGAGAAAGACGGTAGGCTAAACAATCCCGTATTCTCAGTTTGGAAGTGTGGGGTTGGGAATGGGAGACGGGGGAGTGGTTGGGCTGGGTGTGTTAAAATGAGGAGGGGTGGGAGACGTTGTGGTTGGGTGTGCAGAGTTCATACCTGAAGGTGGGTAGGGTAGGAGGGGGGAGAGGATTTACATTTAATTTATGTGTCAGAAGGGGTGGGTATAGGGTGGTTGGATGGGTTCTGGGAGATGGGGCTTTTAGTTGAGTGTGAGGGTGTCTCTGTGTGTAGGGGTGGGGTGGGTGGGTGTGTGGTATGGCAGCAGGATGGCTGGGCTGTGTTGTGGACTGAGATATAGGGTGTGGCTGATCGCATCTGGGTCGTATCGTTGGAACAGATTTTGATATCTGTATGGGTCGGGATGATTGTAGGCCAGTGACATATGTTTGTTTGTTTGTTTGTTTGTTTGCTGTATAACGCTCACAATATCCCAGCTATATGACGACTATCTATAAATAATCGAGTCTGGACCAGACAATCCAGTGATTGACATCATGCGCATCAACCTACACAGATCTGATGGACCGGGGTCTTACGTGGAGGCAGGTCGGTAGTCGGGTGGGTTTGAAAGCGACCATACACAGGATTGTCCGGGTGGACAGTCTATAAGTGGGTCAGCTTGTGTGGAGGACCTATTGGTAATGCCCGAACAGTAATGCCATCTGAGAAATATGACAGCAAATAATCTCATAATGATTCCAGAAGATTAACAGTTTATAGGAACATGGAAGTCAGCCAGTTCCTCTCCTGGTTCCCTCTGCCCGCTCTAACACAAATGCCCAAGAATCCCCTCGCTTGCCCTGTCAGTATCAACTCGCCCCGTTAACACCACGCCGTCACGATAGCGAGTGCTGTCTTCCCTTGTGCCATCTTGTACAGTTCCCGCTACGCAAGCAAGCGTTCAGAACATGCCCTAGTGTAAATATATTTCTTGCTTCCTGAAAACGTGTATGGCAACTATCGGAACAATGTAGAGCACGTGTGTTGGTGTAATAGCTTCCTTAGGATACAGCGTTCGCTCATCATCGGCCCATGAGATGGTGTTGGATGTGTGTATTCAGATGGCGGTAATCACGGCCTGAATAACACACGCGTCACGGCGCCAGCTAGAATGTTACAAGTAGCGCGCACGGCTTGGCGGCGATGTTGCACATGCGGGCTTCCAGTTGGTCTCGCACATCACGCTGTCGCAACGTTGCAGGGACGCCCACACAACTCCTTAACCTTACACTGAAAGTTAACAACGTTATGTGTTCTTTCGTTTGTCTGACCATTCTGATGTTAGTGCGGTCAAAATGGCTTCCGGGTATGAATTGGGTTAATGCTCCAAATCTAGGTTTTGGCCTGGCTGGGTTGCTATACTACGTGAATCGTGTCTCATGCTTTCGACCACCGGTTTGTCTGATCCGGGATCGAACATAAGATGTTGCTGATTACAGCGTAGAATGGTAGACATCGTTGCTCGAGAATCAACAGTTATACACGTATGAGTTACAATTGTTCGTTTATGAATTTATTACAGATGATAAAGCAAAAGGCAAAAATAAGATATGCTGGTCGGCCATTTTCCCTTAAAATAATTTACTTGCATTTCTTTTGTATTAAAACAGGTATTACTTTAAGGACCATATGTTTATCCGAACATCAATTTGATATTTTATAAAGAATAGAATGAGAATGTTCAAGATGAAATATGTGAGGATTTTGTTTTCAAGGGGAAGTAACTGCTGTAGGACATACAACCGGAAATAAGAGCTGAGTATTTTGTCATATTGTGTGGTCTCACCAAAACGAGGCTGGGGAACATTTATTTGATTTGCGCAGATCTAGAAGCACAACACGGCTACCTAGATAAACTCGTTGACAAGGCATCAGCACATGATTTTTCCTTGGAACCTGTCCGATCGTTCAGAAACGAACAGGTACTAGAAATACCTCCCAGCAGCTTCGATCATCAGGGCTGCCTACTGCCAGCGACACCACACACGTGTCTCGTGTTTCCTCTTTGAGAGATGTGCATTGACACACAAGCATTTTCTTCTATGTGTAGAGCGTGGAATTCCCTCCCACCCCAGTTTCTCTCCCCCGCAACATGTTTCCTGAAATGGTTGTTAGGCTTATCTCTGACCCAGGTAATAGTTTCCTAAGAACTATTTAACCGGGTTTCTGTTCAAATGTTTTGTTTGATAACTTCCACTTCAGATCAGCTTTGAAAAGTCAATTACTACTCCGTGTTTACGAAATCTAATTTCCTCGAGTGCAGTGATTTGTTTTCATATGCCTCGCGGTAGGTAGTTTTTGTTTGATCTAACTACAATTGTCAAATGGTGTGCAAATGGTTACAACGTTTGAATTACGTTTGTAAGCAGGACACGCTTCCCCTTTTCGCGAACACCTGGTGCCATCCTGACTCAAGCGATCCATTCATATACATGTAATATGGTCATCACAGATTTGCCTGTTACGCCCTATAGGATATGTTACGGCAGATAGTCACGACAGTCGTGTATTATTAAGGAGGTGGTCTGTCAAAACTAAGTGTGATTATGTTTAAACTAGATCAGTGCGATTAATCCATATGTTTAAAATAAATAACTGTGGTTAATCTATAATATGTTTAAACTAAATCAATGAGATCTGAATATACTCAACTATCCTTTTGGCTTGTTTAATTGTTTAACGTCGCACTTAACAATATTCCAGCTATATGACGGAGGTCCGTAAATAATCGAGTCTGGACCAGACAATCCAGTGATTGACATCATAAGCGTCAATCCACGCAGTTGGGATACGATGACATGCATCAACCTAGTCAGCGAGCCTTGACCACCCGATCGACAAACATAGCATAGTCTGAGTGTAGTGATCTATCTAGAGATCTGAGTAAACTCAACTATCTAGAGATCTGAGTATACTCAACTATATAGAGATCTGAGTACACTCAACTGTATAGAGATCTGAGTACACTCAACTATCTAGAGATCTTAGTACACTCAACTATATGGTGATCGTAGCACACTCAACTATCTAGAGATCTGAGTATACTCAACTATCTAGAGATCGGAATACAAATAACTATCTAGAGATGTGAGTATACTCATCTACATATATCTAGATCTGAGTATACTCATCTATCTAGAGATCTGAGTATGATCTTCTATCGGGAGATCAGAGTATACTCTACTATCTCTAGAACTGCGTATACTCATCTGTCTAGAGCCTATTCCTGGAAAGGACCAACACCTTCATAACGTTGAAGCGGCGTGAACCGAAACTCACTCACTCACTCACTCACTAAAGAACCGAACACTGAGCAAACTTACACGTTTGACTGTGCAGTAAGTGTAGGTATTACTGTCAGACTGATATGTCTCACATCATTTCAATTCGCTGACAAACAAAGCTGATTTTGGGGTACTTGCCTGTACTCGCTTGGACTGCCACTTTGCAGGGACGAGCCCCTTTAAATACAGCATCGTGCAGTCAGCGTACTCTTACACGACACCAATACAGCCCTGTAGACAGACGCCAGCTAAATCTGGTGAAATGTTTATGAAATAGGCTGTGTTATGACTTTGCTCGACCATCAAACACAAAAGGGTTCCTACACATACTCTTTTGTTCAAAGAGATGCGGCAAATGAAACGGGAAGATGTCCTATTCGTGCGTAGTTTTACCGTCGATGAATGGCGATTAATGCGCATAAACGCTCCCCTGAAATGACACGACCACCTTTACCGTCTTTGTTTTAGGACCCCAACCGTAGCCAACACATCAAATATATGAACGGAATTTTTTTTGGGGGGGGTAATATATGTGTTACACGCAGCACGCGATGACTGAATTAAAACACAATAACCGCATCGCTGACTTTATTTGCATAATATTTTAACAGAAATGGTCAAGGGTCATTTCAAGCATATTCCCTGCTGGTCTATTTGTTCAGGATCAAATCCACGTGACACGCAATTTCCTATAGACCAAGGCAGATGCTGAGTTTAAGGCAAATTAAATGCAAAGGTTTATTCAATAAAAGACGTTGTCGTTGGAATTATATTACAAATAAAAAGGTGATTTGTAATTCAAGTCTTGCACTGTTATGTGATTGAGCGAAGGGAGCTTATTTGGTTTTAGAATACTGGACCGCTGCCTGTTATTGCACTGTGTCGTATCTGTTATAAAATGCAAATTTAATGCTTATATATTTGATTTTTCTTAACATAAACACTTAACCGGAACAACGTTTCAATTCCTCGGACACTAAGCTTATCCCGACTTAATCGGTAGGAAAATATCATTTGAATAGAAATAGTTGTTTTAGAAACTGAATAACTGACAATAAGACTTGTCTTTAAAGTGATTGGTTTCAACGGCCCAGATCGCTGGACTAAAGTTTACAGAGGAGTAAATCTCACTCACTCACTCACACACCCACTCACTCACTGATTAATCTGAAATACACAAAGCATACAAAGAATGGCAAGGTTTGAAAGAGAAGCTTGCGTTATCATAATAACAAATCTCAAACACATATTTCGCACGTGTTGGTATAGAGTGATAAAACTGTTTCCAAATGCGTGGTCGTATAAAAATTCGTTCGTTTTTAAAGATGATTTTACGCAAGAAATGTTAATTATTTACTGATAGCGTTATCCCCTACGCGCTTGATCACACGGTGCATGCGCAATCCATGCGTTAACTGATCGTAACACAAAGTCTTACAGTAATTATTTGTGGCCGTATGTCATCAGCTATCTACAATAAAAATCTTAATGAGTGTCTAATTTTAACACGAACCAAGCTTTTTCTTCCCTCTGAAGCTTTTAAAATTCCCCAATTGCTCACAAGTGATATTATCACAAAGACAAATACTAGTTCCCTAACGACATATTGTCACCCCTCTGTCAGAGAATGATGTATTGAAGCAGGCAGTTGCTCTATCTGCATCTTGATAACAGAGAGAGGCTTGAGACTGGATTCTTGATAACCGAGTGAATATGCTGAAGTCGCGATTGGAACGTATTATGACAGACTCAGGGAGTTTCAAGATCTCCGATAAAATCCCGGGCGAGGTTTATGATCTGCTTTGAGATTTGTTATCAGGAAAATATGATCTGAGAGTTGGACAGGAATGAGCGTTTTTGCCTCACCCCTCCTCTCCCCTTATTTCTCCTTCACCCCTCAGCTTCCCCCCTCCCCTCAACCCTGCAATCGGCTTCTGCTTGGTACGCGACCAACATCCTCAATATTTTATTACATAGCCCATAAGTTTATTGCTGCTGCGCCAAAAAAAAAATCTTTCTGTAGCTTTTAGGATAAGTTTTTTTCGAAGATTATGATACGGTGCAGCGTTGAGTGGAATTTTCGAGCAAATTGTTTAGTTACGGAGTAGGCTTATTTTCGCGTGTTTTTCCCGAGAGAATTGGCCTTCCTGGCTACAAGAAATATCAAACAAAGGAGTCCTCTCCCTTGCCTGTGCGAGCCATGTCATTATCTGTTTTACTTCTATGTGAATGGTTCGCTCTCCTGGGTGAGTGAGTATGATTTTTATGATTTAGCAATATCACGGCGGGAGACACCAGAAATAGGCTTCACACATTACCCAAGTAGGGAATCGAACCGGGCTTTCGATTTGGGCTTTTAAAACCGGGCTTTCGAGATTACATTTTAAACCCCTCTTACGGCAATAACATCACATGGATGCTGGTCCTTCCCAGTGTAGCCAGCCATAGTGGTGTATGTATCTCACACAACCTGGTGGAAGGCAGCAAACATTTCTTCACGACTTCGTTTCATCCATTTTCATTTAAAAATGTTAAACGTCTGAATAACTACAATACGCAAGCATGTTTTGTGATCCTAAGAAACAAGTGCAAATAAACAGAAATGAGCTCGTGTCGAAAGGCGGGAACTATTGTAGGATGGAATTTTTACGACAGCTGCCGTATTCCGTCAAAGTTGACGGCTGTTGTCGTGAAAGGAAGGTACGCGGAGGAAGCTGGTGCTTTACTTGAGCTACATCCGGGGACTCATCAACAGCGACATACGACTCCGTTGTCGATGCGAATACGACTCCGGTGTCGATGCGAATAGATAGACAAATAAACAACGTATTTTCTTGTGATATTTTGAATAGTTGAACACACTGTATACCCTCAGAAAACGTAATGCTTAGGATAGATGAGAGTATTCTGTCTTTGATATGTACGTCTGCATTTCCTATCTTGCTTAGGCCGAGAAAATATAATATCAAATGTTTACATGCTATTCCTATCCGATTTAGAATATAACCATGTTTGATCTATGTAGGTGGTATAAGTCTGCTAAAGGTATCACGGCCATAGGACCGGATTTCAGAAGAATTATATCCCCATAACTTTAATTCAAGCACCGGGGGTTGTATTTACCTGTTTACACCGGTTTTGCAATCGAAATAGCCCTGAATACGCCCGTGTCCATATCAACGATGTTATGTGTATATTCCGTAGCAATCCTGGGTAGGGACATTTCTCACGTTTTTAAGTATCCGGGATTCTGTTTAGCACAACACCGGTGGTGTATATTTCAAATAGGTTCAGAGGAGGCAGGTATCGCTGCACGTGATACACATGTCAATCATTGAGATAAACACAGACAAACATGCACTGGAAGCATATAAACACCACGGCGGGGTAGCCATCCAGCCGTAGTCTAACGCTAGTGTGTTACGGTCTTAGGGTCACGGCGTGGCTCGGAAAACGGTAAAATGCCGAGTTTTTCTTTCGTTAATGCTGTCATCTTGCAAATGGTAACATTTATGTTTGCACGTTGATATTTTCTAGAATATCAGTTTTCAATTTAAGAGGCGTTTCTCTTTCTCTGGGAAACGTGGAAGCGTGTTTCCTATTTTACCAACAGTTAGGTTGCACACACACGAAATAAGTGTATATTATTCTTTATAAACATAACCTAGAGTGTTTTGTGTTCTCATAACCGTAATATGTGTTGTTTCAATTGCCAAAGAGGATGCTGCGGCTTTCAGACAGCATATACTAAACCAACACTTAGTCTATGAAAACAATTCTTTATAATAATTGTATTTTTCTTTCGTCAAAAGAACATTTCCTCTTCTGCTGTTTCCACATGTGGAATCAAGGAAACTGGACTTGGTTAAGTTTGATCTAGACCTACTTAGGCGTTTGGTAATACATATTTATATATATATATTCCACAGTTATGGCCCTGAAACAAATATATCTAATACAGCCCATGCAAGTCTATAATGTTTGGCAAGTCTAGATTAATGCTGTATCTGAAATGAAGAAAGGCGCTTTTTTAAATATTTTTTTTACCATAATTCAACAACTGTTTTTTTCTGTAAAATATGTTCATTTCAGAGACCAGGTGTTAGTCTAGATTGAGGAGGTAAGCTTATTGTGTAACAATTTATAAGTATATGTAAACCTATACTGGACTTGCCAAACCCTAATACCATTGGATAACTATTACAATTCATGAAAAGGCCGGGACGTACTTGCACAAAGCGATCTTGGCACTACGACTATTGTAAGCCTCTGTTAAAGTATGGGGGTTATGATCACCTTAGCGCTGAGATCGCTTTGTGCAAGTGGGCCCAGATCCACATTGTTGCTACTAAACTGTTGATACATTTATTTATAAAACTGCGTACGCTATGGACTGAAAACACCTGGTGGTAGAAACGTCATATAGACACACATACTTTTAATGGATTGACATGCAACGTGTTGACACGTAAACGAGAGCATGTTCTGCACGTGCACGCCGTTAGCGGACTCGCCATGTTTGAGGGTGTCTGTCTGCTGATTGTATACACGAACACAACATCGGATTTGATGTTGGACGGATGTTTGAACTGGCATGTAATAGACTGTTTAGCATTTGTTCCCTGTTTTTGTTTGATGTTTTATCTGAAAGGATAATGACAGAATAAATGCCTTGTGCTGAATCTGCTTTGCATCAAGTGTACAAGGAAGCTATTTATCCATGTTTATTCTGAGTGACCCAATGTACTGTGGCCATGGCTGGGTGAGTGAGTGAGTTGGGTGATACGTCGATTTAGGGTGTATCAGCTTAATGGGAACGGGGCTTGGGACATTGGTAGTCCTAGCTGCTTTAATCAAGGTCGTTCAATCGCTCACTCAATTTTATTATGTAAGTTAATCTGGCAGGTGTATTGTCTCTCCTTGATATGAAGGTCACATGTGGAATATTGGACCCCAGATATCTATGCTTGTCGCGGGGCGGTCGGGTTGCCTAGTGGTTAAAGCGTTCGCTCGTCACGCCGAAGACCCGGGTTCGATTCCCGACATGGGTACAATGTGTGAAGCCCATTTCTGGTGTCCCCCGCCGTGATATTGCTGGAATATTGCTAAAAGCGGCGTAAAACCAAACTCACTCACTCACTATGCTTGTTGCAAGAGGCGACAGGTCAAGGATCATAATCTGCAGCAATTCTTGGACACGAACCCACACCTAGCGGGTGCAGTTCCCTCTCGCCCACCAAAGTGAGACATTTGTTATGTGCTGTTTGCCTTCTGAACAATTTAGAGAAACAGTTTCGGAGTTTGTTTATAATTTTCCTGTCTGGCCCGGGGCCCCGTTCCCCTAAGCGATCGTCACCCGTGAAGATCCGGGGTGGAATAGGTCTTCAGCAACCCATGCTTCCATTAACAGGCGACTATGCTTGTCGTAAGAGACGACTAACGGGGTCAGTTGGTCAGGCTCCTGGACTTGGTTGGTGCATGTCATCGTATCCCAATTGCGTGGATCGATGCTGCTGATGTCAGATCCCTGGATTCTCTGGTCCAGATTATATACAGACCGCTGCTGGTATATTGCGCTGAGTGCGGCGTTAAACAACAGACAAACAAACAAACCAAAGCGATCGTAGCTTCAAGATGATCGTAATTCTCAAACTTTAACAGACACGCACACTGTTCATGACGCTACGATCGCTCTTGGGAACGGGGCGGGAGCATTTGCAGAGGGACTGGTTTTAAATGATTCCGCAGGAATCACAGACGAAATTACACCCAGCGAGTAAAAGACATGTTAAGAATATTCAGACGATGTGTATTATTAAGTACCGTCTTCGAGGACGACGTATATAGCATTACACACTCCCAACTCCTGGAATTATGATGGATGAAGAATACAGCCAACAATGTCCCTTAAGACGTCCGTTATAAATCACAACTTTAAAAACTTGTTATGTTATTAGTGCAAAGAACACAGATTCGCTACAGGCAGAAACAAAACTATCATAACAGCGATATGCTACTTTGCTTTGAACGCCGTATATAATTCTATAAGGGATTGCTCGAACAAGACAGGGTAGACGCGAAAGCGGCGTCCATAAAAGCCTATTACTGAAAAACGTACTTTGTCTGAGAGAGCGAGATTTACAATGAACGCCAATAAGTATCCCAGACAGCTCGCCCGGTAAAGGGCGCAACGATGTCTGAAAGGGAACCGATTTTCATGTTCAGGGTCAATTTGGGTGAAGATTAGAAATACCAACGTTAGAAATGTGCTGGGGTCTTGTGCAAATTGGATTGCTTGGAAGAGGAATTGGTAGCCAGGTTCAGACTGTGAATGGTGATCCCTTGTTTTGACAGGTCAAAGAGAATATATGCTAGACTTAAGCGCTGTTCGCTTCCTAGTTGTCTGCTTTGGGCGATTGGGAGACTGTTTCTGATTCTCAAGACAAATCTGATGGGTTGATTGGCTATTGGGTTTAATGATAGCTAAGAGGTTGTGTGTTTGAGAACCGTTTTCAATGGTTGGTAAATGCTGCAATGATGTTTAATGTCAGGAGAAGAGTATTGAATGGTGTTTGTATCCTGGTCCATCCTGAGGATGATGTGTCTGCTCAGAGTGTATTAATGTTAATCTAGCGTTACAGATGGAAGATGTTGAGGATACAGATTACAGAAATCAGATTTTGCTGCATGTTTATCAAGTTTTGTGGGTGAAACGGATCTGTAGTTTATGTTCCAAAGAAAAATCTGATATTGATTTGGAGTATAATTGCACCTATTCACTGGTCGATACGATGTCCATACTTACAAACGGAATCTCAAATATTTGTTTTCCTCGCCTGAATGTCGCGTGATCGGAATCTTGAAATTACGTGATATTGGAATAGTAAATTGGGGGACAAATTTAATCCCGCGAACTAAATTGACCAGTCCCGCTGAACAGAATATATGGTGCAATTTTACCAGTGGTCGGGTCTGAAACTGAAATTCATGCTTGTCTTTCTCAGCCAAGTGGGCGCTGTGGTGATGGATTGGACCTGACAGTGTCTTTTCACCGGCGGGGTTGCTGGGTTTGAATCCGGCAATGAAACACGTCAACTTTAAAAAGAAGCATCTTTTTTCCAATTGTTTCAGGAACAAGTTGACTGGCGGGGGATCGGGGATAGGGCGGGGGCGCCTTGGGGATGTAGTGAACAAATAGCTTTAGGAGTTGATGATTTGCCACAAGGGAGTGCTTTTTATTCCAACTCCTCAAAGAAAGTGGAGGGGGGTGGGTCTATGACATCGTAAAAAATAATACAGAAAGGATGTTTTGTTGAAAGGGGTGGATGGGGAGGGGCTATCTGTTGCCTTGTGTTGGTGTTGTTGATATGATATAAAAAATAACGCGGTGTTTAACTTACGTATATACTTGGAAAACAAGTCAGTGATTGGGTAGGTATGTGTGGGTGGAAATATCACTATGCCAACGATATCACCACAATCTTCCGAGTTAATATAAAGACAGTTAAAGAATAGATGGAATCATACTTTGTCGGTCGAATTTCAAAGAACCCTAACGTTTTAACAATTTAAGACCGAGATGAGAGGGATAACTGTTAGTTACGGTAAAGGGCAGAAGCTAGGGTTACCTCCAGTAAGTACACTAGACTCACTGTCAACCGAGTGCCATTCCCTCCGGACAACGTCCACGTATTAACTGGACAAACAATCGTTTAACTAAGTGGTCAACAGAGTCGATCCGTTTTATCTGAGTTTCATCTGAGCTTTATCAATACATTAGTCTGAGAGGAAACCCCACCCATCTCAGCGCTGACCGGGGCGGTGTTACGTTTCCTAACATTTGTGCTAATTCCCGCAACTCCTGAAGTATTGTGTTTACCCATTGATATCGCGTCCCACGGTACACTAATATTTATATTGAATATTAAGAAGACCCGCGGATCCTATCAGTGAATATATATCGTATTTCTGAGATGTTTGACATGATTCCAAGCGCCTTCTGGTGGAGTTATCTGCAGTGATAACACGGTCCAAGCAGAAAGACAACATGGGTTAGCATCAGCGTAAAAAGGATAATTTTTGTAAAACATATATGCGGTTAGCTACTTGGTATGGCTTTTTGTTTGAAACAGGCTGAGGAGATAGTAGTGAAACTGAAAAGTTGATCAAACATTTTGAGATGAAAGGTGAGAAACTATACCAGTGGCTATCATATGTATACAACAATTATCGAGGCTGATATACTGGCGGTGTAAATAACGGAACATATCACTTTTACTGCTGTCGGGTCAGAGGCAAGTTATCTAGTGCGTCACTTCCGTCACAGTCGAGTCAACTTCGGTTTACAAAGAGGGGTCATTTTAAACGCTCTTCAATTTTGGTTTTAATAGGTATATTGCGTGTGCTTCACATGGCGAGGGAGATGGTCAATCAGGTTCTGTGTGCACAGGCGCGTTTTACATCACAGGGCAGGAGGGACGTCCACGGGAATAGCAGCGATTTCTATAAAGACACTTCACAACTACGATGTAAATGGGTTTTTTAATGTTTTATATTAATGGGTATGCATGCACACTTCGACGCCCTTATAGACGGTCTACGCAATATGACGTAGACGGTTACACGATATGGACGGTTACACGCAATATGGCTTAGAAAGTAAACGATAGACAGGGTTCGATCGATAGACGGTTCACCCAATATGACGTAGACCGTTAAACAATATAGACGGTTCATCCAATATGACGTAGACGGTTAAACGATATAGACGGTTCACCCAATACGACGTAGACGGTTAAACGATATAGACGGTTCACCCAATATGACGTAGACAGTTAAACGATATAGAAGGTTCACCCAATATGACGTAGACGGTTAAACGATACAGACGGTTCACCCAATATGACGTAGACGGTTAAACGATATAGACGGTTACACGCAATATGACGTAGACGGTTAAACGATATGGACGGTTACACGCAATATGACGTAGACGGTTAAAAGATATAGACGGTTCACCCAATATGACGTTGACGGTTAAACGATATTGACTGTTACACGCAATATGACGTAGACGGTTAAACGATATAGACGGTTCACCTAATATGACGTAGACGGTTAAACGATATAGACGGTTACACGCAATATGACGTAGACGGTTAAACGATATAGACGGTCTACGCAATATGACGTAGACGGTTAAACGATATGGACGGTTACACGCAATATGGCGTAGAAAGTAAACGATAGACAGGGTTCGATCGATAGACAGTAGACGAAAACGTCGAAACAGTAGACGTTGCAGCAAACAAACTGTTTCCTTGTTTTTCTGAAAGACGTCAACAACTATGTGTTAATTCGGGGAACAATTCGGTACATCTGAGTAGGGTAAGCATGTAAGTGGAATGTCGACCAGGTCCAACTTGAGTAAACATCTCGTGTCTCCTCCCCCACTGTATAGAGAATGGCAACGTGGAGCCCCAGTCGTGAGGTAGACAAGCTGTTGTACAAGCAGAGCATCATATTTCCACACAACCCTCTGTTTATTTTCCTCTGTAATCTTACCGACCGTGAATAAGTAATCGTGTTAAAGCCGCGGGGCTAATCCTATTTGTATATAGATCCGCCGAATGAGGTCAAAGGTCACATTTCCAGACTAAGAGGGTTCATAAGATTTGAATTTGATTGGAAACCGGCTGTATTTTCTCAATAAGGCCTAAGCAGCCAAGTATTTAACGTTTAAAACACCACCCATGTTTTATTCGAGGCGATTCGTGCATGAGTTGTGATATATATCCAACATACGAAAGGTCACTCATGTATGTTCCGAATGGGGCGTTATTGATAATCAATCGTCGGAGCGACGTTCGAGCATGTTTATCTCGTGGTAAAATGGCCACCTTATCTCAAGTGGATGAGTTGTACATCAAGCTCGTCTATTTTCGGTTAAGCTCATCAATTTCACCCAAGACGAACACCCGCCATGTTTCGATTGGATGTAAAACACACTTATCTCTTGTGAAATATACATACTCATTCCTGTCCATCTCAGCTGAGGTGCACGAGATATTTTCACATGGTCGAAGCGCTATCATTTAAAGCTTGCGAAATCTCATTCATATCTGAAATGTACATGACGCTATTGATTGTGCATCCGGCAACGTCTTCTGCTGCAATGCAACTTGTCAGTTTTGACATGTGAAATATACTCTTACTTTTACGATCTTTCAATAAAATCACTGCCCAAGGTTCCGAGCCAAATGTAGCACTTTGTGGCCATTAGGAGGTGATGTGTAGCATATCATCTATAATTATTGTATTCATAGTTGGGGCTGCTAAAATAGCCCATTGGGCCCTAATACGGTGTATGTCGCCGTTCACGTGACAGCAGGACGCAGATAATATTGAAGATTTACTGCAAATATTCTACTCAACAACTGTTTAGGATGACATAGTCGTCTTTAGTCAAGGGTTCTTAGCAAATGATGGGGAGTGTACTTTTCAGTTAAGTCATCTAAGCCAGGTTTTGGCCGATACCGTTATAGATTTACTGTTACAACTGCCATGATTTGTGCATCTTCCCGATGAAGATGGATTTGTGTTACGTTGCTCGGAAGACTTTGCTCGAGGTTTTTTACAGAAACTCGTATTTGTACTTCAGTGGATCGGGTGGTCAGGCTCGCTGACTTGGTTGATGCATGTCATCGTATCCCAACTGTGCAGATCGATCGCATACACCGCCATCATACGGAGCGCGCGTTGGTTAGTCAAATATAACCCCAGTTATGTGGCCTGGTATTTGAGACATAGTATTTGGTTCTTATTGAAATGTTTCTGTTTTCAGGATCGTTCCGATGCAAATGCAACACAGACGAGTGTCGAATGGAAGGGGAGACAACTTGCATCGCAGAGCACTTCTGTTACGTTGAATATCTCCATGACGTCCTCACCCGAGGTTGTATCGACACCCCGACCCCGCTGAATTGTGGGAACCGGAAGCCAACTAATCTACCCAACACCCCCTGGCCCGTCATGTATTGTTGTGATGACGAAGATTTCTGCAACAGCAACGTCCTACCCACGTTACCCTCCGATATAGGTAAAACATAAGTAATATTTTCAAAAGGCTTGATGTTAGTGCATACACTACTGTTCAAAGCAAAAGTTTCCTCGATCGCAACCGGTCGCGACATTCGCGTCGCGGTCACGATTATATGGTCCTGCGTCTGTTTTGACTAATGGCGCGTAAACAATCTTTGCCACGATCGTGCTCAGTTGCGATCTAGGGAAACTTTGTTTTGAACACTCGTGTAGCTGTTCAGGATAATGTCGACTTCAAGACGAAATACCGATGTTTAAATAATGGCGGGTAAAAATGGCTTTGTTTTTATGCCTTGTGAAGATGTTGTTTCAGTCATTTTACACTGTTTTGTCCACTATACGTTAAGATTGATCTCGGTAATATCACCGGTAAACTGGACACTATTATTTCGTTGACATTTTTTAAAAGTGTTACAAAGTGTGTAACGCATACGTAAAATATATCCCAATTGCATGGATCGATGCTCATGATGTCAATCACTGGATTGTCTGATCCAGACGCGATTATTTACAGACCGCCGTTATATAGCTGTAATATTGCGGCATTAAACAACAAACAAACAATCAAACAAACATGATTTTGTATTTTTACAGATGAAAAAGAAGTCATCACGCAAAAAACGGAAACGGAAATAGATGAAGCGCCCTCTAGATGCAGTAACCCGGATTCTGATCCGTTATTCCGGACCAATGCCGACGGAGCCAAAATCATCAACCCTATCTATATCGCAGTCCCTGTGGCCGGCGTGTGTGTGCTCCTTGCTCTCATCATATTCGCGATGTACTTGTTGAGAAGGAGAAATGATTATTATGAGGGATATCATTATCATGAACATGTTCCGGCGTTACACCAGAAACAGTGCGACCCCAGAAAGGCCGCACCGACCACGTGCAGTAGTTGTGGCAAAGTAAACAGGTGTACGGACAGCGAACGTTCATCCTCGGGGAGTGAAACGAAATTGTTTTTGCAGGTTTGAAAGAGGGCTGAGTGTTGTCATCTGTGTGGATCCAAAGCTACGAGTAATTTATTGTGAAATATTGAACTGCAGGTCAGTCGAGGAAGAATGAGTGTGGACGCGTGTGAATGGACGAAATCTCGCGGGACTACGAACAATACTTCCGAATGATTCAAGCGCATTTGGAGCGTATTGAGATGCGGGGTTTCTGTCATATGTGAAGAAATACAAAGGGGAGACAATCAGTGCTCAGGAAAAAGTGGATCACGCCAACCGATATAAAAATGTATGATTTATGAATTTCAGATATAAGTTTCAGTTTGACATTTTATTTAAAGTGTTCTACTGTATAGGTGGATACTATTTGTATGGACCTCGAATCGGATCTTGCTGAATCGTAAGGGTCAAATTCAAACATATATCTTGAAGAAACTGAAGTTGAATTACAATTCTGTAATCCGTGAATTAAGTGCCATAATTCTGTATAGTAACAATTAGGTGCTCTGAATGTTCTTTTTTCATTCTGTTACGAAAAAGCCAAAATTTAACGGACGGATACTGTCACATCTGAAACCAAGGAGAGTAGCATGTACATTTCCGCACCGAGAGTTCCACGTATTCAAGTGATTTATGAGTGTGTGTGTACAAGTTTTGTATCGAAACAATTACTCTATGTACATTACCTGAGAGACTCCATTGTGTATATTTCGTCATTTGCTGTCATGAGGGCGATTATTATTCCCTCCCCAAAAAGATAACACTGCCAGAAATCATTCCAATGCCGTACCGATATCATTCACATCGTCTCTGCGATACTATCGATATAATCAAAATCGATTTTTTAGAAAAATCAAAATGGATCGAAATTGTAAGAAAATTACCGGAACCGGAAACACGGTGCGATGCTTATCGGAACCGGAAGTTACCTTCATACCCTATATCTGTTACGGTGTATCATCTTCCCGAGTCAAGGTCGTTAAATGACTTTAACAGTCCAGTTTCCGCCCTTGCCGAACTAGGCTGGAATTTTGTGGCTGGGTCGTAACGCCACCAGTGGCTCTTACGCGTTAAGTCCCTTCTATGCCCCTCCTATTGTCCAATCAGATTCCATCGCTTTTATCACTTGCATTTGCTTCAAACAGAATGGCGGCGCCCAGTCAAGATAATCAAGATCAATATTGTAATAAAACGGGTCTTACCTCGTCAAGTGCATCAAATCACTTGAGCACCTTGGTTAAAAACATGAACGGAATTGGAAAACATCTGTTGACGCCAAGTTGACGGTACACATGTTTTTAAATTTGCAGGTTAAAATCCACGTTTACGGACCGGATGTCTGGTTCGTTACAGAATTTTGAATGGGCTATTCATAGACTCGTTAGTCCAGCCAAACTGTAACTCCGGATTTCAAGCCTTGTTCGACATGGGTGAAAACTGAACTTTTATAGCCAGTTAACTCCCTTGCCTCGGGAAGATGATTGATTTGCCCGTTGATTGATACCAGATCGAAAAATATTTTGTAGGAGATGATGTGAACGAAATTGGAAAACTTATCACAACAATTTAGCTCAAGTATTAGTTTGCCAAAAGGCATGCGTTTGCTCAAAAAGAACATTGTGAAAAACCTGAAGTTTAAGTTTGAAATCGTAAACTATTAATTCAACTATGCATTTGTTGAATAGGGCTTTGTCTATTGTTGGCATGGATACTGTTTATATGTATTTACAACTCGGAAGTGTTTCGGCGCACGAATGCGTGTATGCGTCATTGCCGTACGCCGTATGTCTATATTTCTCTTCTATATAGCATAGCTTTGTTTTGTGATTAAGAAAGGTCATATTAAACATATCACAGACAAACATAGGCGAACGTACAGCATCGTGTTTTCTATCACACTGACAGTGCTACAAACGACGACATGTAAATACTTTCACGAATGTTGTATATATTTTCTGTTTGTCAATTATCATTTTGATACAGTGTGCGAGCTTTGGAGGATTAATATAATATATCAAGTCGAGTACGTTGGACCATTTTTTTCGACGAAAAAGATATTATACCAGCAAACGGGTCATAAAATGTACACTGTTTGGAATTAATGGGGAGAGGGTGGCGTCACTGAAAGCAATTACTAATTTTAAGTGTCATAATTTAAAGTGAAAAAATATTTTATTTGATTCGACGGTAGATACGTGTTTGTTAATGCTTCGAGGTCATCACTAAGGTCAAGGTCGTTTTGTCTGTCCGATGTGTTTATTGTCTATCTTTGCATCAATTTCTTCTGGCATTTTGTTCTCGATACAAGAAATATCAAAACAATTTTGTTGGAAATGTCGAAACGATTTGACAAATTGCCCTCTTTAATAATATTTTGTCTCCAAAAGCTTACAACTGGCGACAGACGAATGATTGTCTGATGTTATTGAAAAGGTTATTGTCATAAAAACTTCAGCTTAATTGGAAATGTCACATCGTTTTGACAGTCGCATATATTTCATAACGTCTATGCAATCATAAACTGTATCATTCTTGACCTATAATAGCACAGTGAAGTGCTTCATCATGTGAAGTAGTTCGGAAAGGCTTTGTGTTAAAGATGGTTTTCTATACGGTGTCATGTCATAAATAATAGAAAACACGAACAGGCGATTCTGTAAGGGAATCGCTAGAACACGTCCTCGTTGTCATTAGATATTATTCACCTTGACGAATCAAATTTCATAAATCAATTTGGATATTTTTTTGTGATGGATGCCTGTATACGACTGAACTTTTGCCGAATAAGGATTGCTACGTTTTCACAAGAAAGTGGGCCATTGGCATAACCGTTTTCTCCAAAATCAACTTTGTAATGCTATTTATAAGTTCCGTCAAGTTTCTTTCATCTGCAAGCCTTTCGGTCAGTGTGCTGTCGACGTGAAACGTCAACGACAGAGAATAACCAGTCTCGATTTTCCACCGAAACAGATTCCATTGGGCGTAAAAGGAAAAAAATAGGAAATGAGATGTCTCATAATATGAATAGTTTTTACTGCCCATCACTAACAGTACAGTATGTGTAAGCTCCAGGCGTCAATCCTCCAGTGGGAACTGTTCAATCATTCGGGGCGTTCATTGTCTGTTAAGAATTAACTGTTTAAGAAGCAGGATACTGCTGTAATACTGAGTTATGTAATTTATTTATCGTCATCAGATTTAAAAGGTTAAATGTATTTTTAAATGGTCCTGCGTGCTTGATTTGATCAAGACTTTACAGGCATTTAGAAGTTGGGAGTAATCAAGACAGGGAGGGTTATGGGTAACGACTTCGTTGTTGTACATACACATTCAGGGCTACTTTCTGCATCTTCATCAGATGATGTAGGGCGTTTTGTCGTCCTGAAACGTTGTATGTGTATTACAGACGTTTTTGTCTATAATACTCCTTGTCGTGATTTAATCAGTTCCTTTTTTCCCATTCGCATTTGGACGAAATGATCTGAACCATTTTCCATCATCCTAAGATGTTCATCAAGCCGTGGCGCCCTCTGGTGTATATATTCCATAATGTTGTAAATCTCGCATTTTCTCACGTCTCTACGTGAAGTTTACATCCCCTAGTGCTATGTGACACACGTGTATTTCAGCACACAATTTCAATGCTAAATGAAGTTGATGCGCACATTTCAAAATAATGTTGTATGTATAATGTCATCATGAAATTAAAGATAAAATTTGTGTACATCTGTGTTTGAGTTTGGTGTGATACTGTGATAACGACTCCATGGTGTTTCTGCTTGTCGTGAGATCCGACTGAGATCGGACAATACCTGGTCGAGTCTGTGTCACCGTACATAGGCTTTGGTCAAACTATCAACCACTAGTTTACATGGCCTAGACTCGATTGCAACCGCGAATATAGCTGGAATATTACTGGCGGTGGGGTAAAACAAATATATACATTTGAAAAAGCAAAAAAACTCGATTTAACGATCTAATGGTTGACCCAAGTTGATCAACGTTAGATTAAAAGATCTTAGACCTGAGATCTGATGGCGATGGGGTGGCCTTGTGGTTAAAGCCAAAGGCCCGGGTTCAATTTTCCACACAGCCCATTTCATTTGATTTCTGGTGTTAGCCGTGATATTGCTGGAATAGTGCTAAAGCGCCATAGAGTCATACTCACTCACTCACTCACTCACTCACTCACTCACTCACGCACGTACGCACCCACCACCCACTCACTCACTCACTCACTCACTCACCCACCCACCCACCCACTCACTCACTCACTCGATCACTCACTTACCACTCACTCTCCACCCACCCACTCACTCACTCACTCACTCACTCACTCAACCAACCCACCCACCCACTCACTCACTCATGACGATACGGCGGGTCGCCCGTCGTCCTCTGTACAGACATGGATCGATGTGGTCAGGAATTACAAGACCATGCCTCACAACGGTTCAACCGCCCTGGAAAGTGTTTCTGGGCGATAACAACAATTAATGTATTTGAAACAATTCCAGCCAATCAAAATCAGCTACTTGGGACATCAGCACGTAAAACGGAAATGCTCACGTTAACATTACATCCAACTGTCGATGAGTAAGTGAGTGAGTTTGACTTTCCGCCATTTATAGCAATATTCCAGCAATATCGCGGAGGGGGACACCAGGTCGGCTTATGGACCAGGGAACGTCTTTACGTGAATGTGCAAGGATCCAAGGATCATAATCAGATCAAATCTGGGATTCAAACACACGACCAGCGGATCCTTTCTCTGACAAGGTGAGCTACTGTGCGAACTGTGCGGCTAGGACCAGACAGTGACTTTTATTCAAGTGACGCAGATCTACGACGTTCACTAACCTGCTGGACAAAAGAAAGTTTCCACCATGGAACAATGGTTGGTCGATGGCGATGTTCTTGATAGGTGTCATGGTTGTGTTTTGAACCTAAAGGTGGTGGTATTTCGGCGACTGTTTTCGACATCTTCCCGAGGCAAGAGAGTTAACTGACTTTAAAAGTCTAGTTTCCACCCTTGCCGAACTATTACTTTTAAGTTAATATTGATGACTTTTGGTAACACTGAGGACATGCTACGTCACAACACAGACATGTAGTGATCATGAAGGGGCCAACGTTAGAGCGTTTTCATACATCTAAGTTTGAATATAAGATACGAGTTGTAACTCCACTGGCAGAAGGCATGTATTAACCATTAACGCTAACTTCCAAGTTAATACTTGCTGGCTTGTGGTAACACGAAGCCTGTATCAAGTAACAACAAGGACATATAAAGTAACACCAAGGACGTATTAAGTAACAACAAGGACATATTAAGTAACACCAAGGACGTATTAAGTAACAACAAGGACATATTAAGTAACACAAAGGACGTATTAAGTAACAACAAGGACATATTAAGTAACACAAAGGACGTATTAAGTAACAACAAGGACATATTAAGTAACACAAAGGACGTATTAAGTAACAACAAGGACATATTAAGTAACACCAAGGACGTATTAAGTAACAACAAGGACATATTAAGTAACACAAAGGACGTATTAAGTAACAACAAGGACGTATTGAGTAACACCAAGGATGCATTAAGTTACACCAATGACATATTGAGTAACACCAAGGACATATTGAGTAACACCAAGGATGCATTAAGTAACACCAAGGACATATTGAGTAACACCAAGGACGTATTAAGTAACACCAAGGACATATTGAATAACACCAAGGGCGTATTAAGTAACACCAAGGACGTATTAAGTAACAACAAGGACGTATTGAGTAACACAAAGGATGCATTAAGTAACACCAAGGACATATTGAGTAACACCAAGGATGCATTAAGTAACACCAAGGACATATTGAGTAACACAAAGGATGCATTAAGTAACACCAAGGACATATTGAGTAACACCAAGGATGCATTAAGTAACACCAAGGACATATTGAGTAACACCAAGGATTCATTAAGTAACACCAAGGACATATTAAGTAACACCAAGGACATATTGAGTAACACCAAGGATGCATTAAGTAACACCAAGGACATATTGAGTAACACCAAGGATGCATTAAGTAACACCAAGGATGCATTAAGTAACACCAAGGACATATTGAGTAACACCAAGGACATATTGAGTAACACCAAGGACATATTGAGTAACACCAAGGATGCATTAAGTAACACCAAGGACATATTGAATAACACCAAGGATGCATTAAGTAACACCAAGGACATATTGAATAACACCAAGGGCGTATTAAGTAACACCAAGGACATATAAAGTAACACCAAGGACATATTGAGTAACAACAAGGATGCATTAAGTAACACCAAGGACATATTGAGTAACACCAAGGACTTATTGAGTAACACCAATGACATATTAAGTAACACCAAGGACTTATTAAGTAACACCAAGGACTTATTGAGTAACACCAAGGACATATTAAGTAACACCAAGGACATATTAAGTAACACCAAGGACATATTGAGTAACAACAAGGACTTATTGAGTAACACCGAGGACATATTGAGTAACACCAAGGACATATTGAGTAACACCAAGGGCATGTTAAGTAACACCAAGGACTTATTGAGTAACACCAAGGACAAATTGAGTAACACCGAGGACATATTGAGTAACACCAAGGACATATTGAGTAACACCAAGGACATATTGAGTAACACCAAGGACATATTGAGTAACACCAAGGACATATTGAATAACACCAAGGATGCATTAAGTAACACCAAGGACATATTGAATAACACCAAGGGCGTATTAAGTAACACCAAGGACATATAAAGTAACACCAAGGACATATTGAGTAACAACAAGGATGCATTAAGTAACACCAAGGACATATTGAGTAACACCAAGGACTTATTGAGTAACACCAATGACATATTAAGTAACACCAAGGACTTATTAAGTAACACCAAGGACTTATTGAGTAACACCAAGGACATATTAAGTAACACCAAGGACATATTAAGTAACACCAAGGACATATTGAGTAACAACAAGGACTTATTGAGTAACACCGAGGACATATTGAGTAACACCAAGGACATATTGAGTAACACCAAGGGCATGTTAAGTAACACCAAGGACTTATTGAGTAACACCAAGGACAAATTGAGTAACACCGAGGACATATTGAGTAACACCAAGGACATATTGAGTAACACCAAGGACATATTGAGTAACACCAAGGACATATTGAGTAACACCAAGGACATATTGAATAACACCAAGGATGCATTAAGTAACACCAAGGACATATTGAATAACACCAAGGGCGTATTAAGTAACACCAAGGACATATAAAGTAACACCAAGGACATATTGAGTAACAACAAGGATGCATTAAGTAACACCAAGGACATATTGAGTAACACCAAGGACTTATTGAGTAACACCAATGACATATTAAGTAACACCAAGGACTTATTAAGTAACACCAAGGACTTATTGAGTAACACCAAGGACATATTAAGTAACACCAAGGACATATTAAGTAACACCAAGGACATATTGAGTAACAACAAGGACTTATTGAGTAACACCGAGGACATATTGAGTAACACCAAGGACATATTGAGTAACACCAAGGGCATGTTAAGTAACACCAAGGACTTATTGAGTAACACCAAGGACAAATTGAGTAACACCGAGGACATATTGAGTAACACCAAGGACATATTGAGTAACACCAAGGACAAATTGAGTAACACCAAGGACATATGGAGTAACACCAAAGACATATTGAGTAACACCAAGGACATATTGAGTAACACCAAGGACATATTAAGTAACACCAAGGACATATTAAGTAACACCAAGGACAAATTGAGTAACAACAAGGACTTATTGAGTAACACCAAGGACATATTGAGTAACACCAAGGACATATTGAGTAACACCAAGGACATATTAAGTAACACCAAGGACATATTAAGTAACACCAAGGACATATTAAGTAACACCAAGGACAAATTGAGTAACAACAAGGACATATGGAGTAACACCAAGGACATATTGAGTAACACCAAGGACATATTGAGTAACACCAAGGACATATTAAGTAACACCAAGGACATATTAAGTAACACCAAGGACATATTGAGTAACACCAAGGACAAATTGAGTAACACCAAGGACATATGGAGTAACACCAAGGACATATTGAGTAACACCAAGGACATATTGAGTAACACCAAGGACATATTAAGTAACACCAAGGACATATTAAGCAACACCAAGGACATATTGAGTAACACCAAGGACATATTAAGTAACACCAAGGACATATTAAGTAACACCAAGGACATATTGAGTAACACCAAGGACATATTAAGTAACACCAAGGACATATTAAGTAACACCAAGGACAAATTGAGTAACACCAAGGACATATTGAGTAACACCAAGGACATATTGAGTAACACCAAGGACATATTGAGTAACAACAAGGACTTATTAAGTAACACCAAGGGCGTATGAAGTAACACCAAGGACGTATTAATTTACACCAAGGGCGTATTAAGTAATACCAAGGACATATCAAGAAACACCAAGGACTTATTAAGTAACACTTAGCATGTATTAAGTAACACCTAGCGTGTATTAAGAAACACCAAGGACGTATCAAGTAACACCGAATAACACCATATGTTCATTCAACATGATATAAACATACAGATAACCACTCCCTCTACAACAGCCGTCAACGTTCATGACCAGTGCATTTAACTCTTCTATTCTGCATGCACGGACGTTTTCTATACGAAATAGTTTCCTTTATAACAGGGTTAAACCAAAGACATGGTATCTTCTTATGGTGATGCTTGGCGTTACCTTTTACCAATTTGAATAAAATTTTCTTCTGTTAACTCGAAATCTTTTCTTCAAGGAAGACAGGAACTGATATCTCCATAAAGATGGATGACTTGTACACCTTATTGAGCAAATGGTATCACCAAGGACAGGAACATTTTAGACAGACATGCTTTACTTACTTTTTATTATTTATAGACAGAAACAAAGAGGAAGCTTGTGTTTATTTTAAAGACTCTAATCCCATTAGATAATAACATAAAAACTCATGTACAGTAAACTACGGTTATAACGAACCCAAAGGGGCCACTAATTTTTATTCGTTGTAACCGTAGTTTGTTATAAGCATATGTACAACATCTATACAGAAAATGCACGGCACCAAGAAACAGCTGTTATATCCGACAGTTCGTTGTAAGCGTGTTCGTTATAAACGTAGTTTACTGGATATGATATATAATCTGAAATATGTTTTAAAAAAGTATTCAGTGTCTATTGACAGTGATATTTTCACCAATTTCACAATATCTACCACTCCACCATAAGCAATTAAAGCACTAACAAAACAAATGTTCGATGATATATTATAATTTGGTTCACCGCTGAAATATTAGGAATGAATGTTAAGGACTATCTTAAACTTTATGAAAGATATAGATTATTGACATAAAGAGGGTACATATTTTGATAATGACACATTAGCATCAAAGATATATAGAGACATCCGCACCATATCCACAATGTAGCACAAATAATAATAGTATTTATTATCTCCCATCAAAGTCGACCTACAGTTTGTATTGGCTGTCTAAAGTGGATTACTTGAACTATACCAGTTGGGCGCAACTGTAGCGCAACTTCATCGAAAATACAGCTCAACACCAACGTATATAATCCGACCGACTTTAAAATAAAAACGTGCAGTTTCCTAGTGTGCCTGTGGATAGTACTGGTATCTATCTCTCTCTCTCTCTCTCTCTCTCTCTCTCTCTCTCTCTCTCTTTAATTTAAAAATATCTATTGTACTCGATCTATCGTCTACATTGTTGTGCGTTGGAGTTAAAAGATCAATCAGAAATGTCAATCATGGCGTGCGTGGACTGTCTGGAGGCGTCAGCTCGTCTCAGGGATGTCGCCATCTCCGCCTTCTCAACCCATCTGTACTCTAAACGAAATTACACAATATTTTATATCTTCTTAGCAATATAGAGGAAATGAGATGATAAAAAATCAATCGGATTTAATCTCAAATACTGTACAACTATTTGCAGAAAAGTAATTTTTTTTATCCCTGAGTTCCGAGGTTGGGATTAACTACACATAATATTGTAATACTTTTTGTACAACCTTGATACATTTTATAAATAAACAACCCTCTGATTGTAATGGACTCTTCCTGTCCACCGTTGGAGGTCCTGTTTTTTAAGGGTGTAATAATTTGCGTAGGAAATAGTTTCAGAGCTTGGATGTTTTTACCAATCACAGATAAAAAAACACAGAAAAAACAAGGTATTGTTGTCTCTTTATCCATTCTCAGTATCGACGGAATCGTAAATCAAGAAATAAAACTGGTATTAGCAAAGATTGCTGCGGGGTATACAACAGATAAAATTGATTGCTTGGTTGGAGAAGAAATGCCTATCTAGAAAGTCGTTGCTCCATTGTATCTTGACTTTTTCTTCGAGCCTTATATTGATACCTTACTTACTTCAAACGCTATCGTCTGGGTGAGTGAGTTAGTTCATGCAGCTTTGATCAAGATCACGGAGGAAGTCCCTGAGAATACGCTCCACACTCTCTAACCCTGTCTGGATTCGAACCCGGATTTATTTGCATGACGAGCGAAAGCCCGACACATGATACCATTAATTTATTACGAATTAAATAATACGCGCGCAAGGACCTGCGTGGTCGAGGATGGTCATTGAATAACACACGCCCTAGTGAGGCAAAGGGTGGTTATATCGCCCTGCTTGGGTGGCGACTGATGCTAAGTTAACAGGCTACGTTTGTTTGTTTGTTTGTTGTTTAACACGTCACTCGGCAATATTCCTGTTATCATCATAAACAAATATATACATCAGTTCACTAAACATAACAGTGTTTGTTGTTTAACGCCGCACAATTCCAGACGGCGGTCTGTAAATAACCGAATCTGGAGCAGACAAAAAGGTGATTGATATTGTGAACAACGATCCACGCCGTCGGTGTATGGTGACGCGCAATCAACCAGGCCCCCGATCCATTTGGTCTCCTCTTACGGCCAGCATCGGTTGCTGTGGCCGAGTAATGTTGGGTTTTCTTCAGTTTTAGAGGCTGAAATTTCTTTTCTTCATAATAGACATGAGATTTGTTTACGTCACATCTGCAGCCAAGTCAATGAGGCATCATTAGTCCTGCAATGCAGCATCTGTAGCCAGAATAAGACAGATCTGGTGATTTTGGAAGAAAACATCACTGGACAGCATTATATTGACCAATATCTCTACCGTTCTTGCAACAGAACAGGACATACCCTGTTTCAACAAGACAACACAGTGCCCCTTACAACATCTTGCCTTGACCAGCACATTCACCAGACATGTCACCTACAGAACTCTTCTGGAATCACATTCTCCGTCGCCCTTATAACTTGGATCAGTTAGCACCGGCCCTCTGAGAAGAATGATGTTGAATTCCATTGCTTTTGATCAGACGTGGGGGCACGGGTGGCCCAGTCGTCTAAGGCGCCGTGATTCGCTGTGCAGAGTTGCGTCCCTTGGGCACGCCTGAAACCTATGATTGTGGGTTCGAATCCCGGTTCGCCCCAATTATGTTTCTAGGTTTGTCAGCACCATACCCGTGCTCGTGGGTTTCACCAAGTGGTAAACGTCTGAGACCTGCATCACTTCGGGCTTTCCTCCCACATTAACAGACACGCCGTGATATAACTGGAATACTGTTAAACGCGGCGTTAAACCCAACTCACTCACTCACTCATTTAAACAGACGTATCTCATCCTTTTCTTCTCGTCGAGTTCGGAGTGCATTGGGCACACACAGTACTGACAGACAACTGTGACTTTCTGTAGGATTAAAGGGAATTTCATGTGTTGATTTCAGTCTTGATGGCTGATCGAATACTGAACAACTGAGCCCGTCCGCCACACAGTGGACACAATACCGTCTTTCATGTTCTCATTCTTGTGATAACCTGAATGATGTTGATATATATATAATTCATGTCTTTTGACAATACAAGTATGTTTATGTTGTATTTATTTCCCAAGTAAGGGTAAATGATGCTTAATGGGAATTCCACGTCACAGTCAACAACTGGTTCAGTCATATCGCAGCGGGACAAGTGGAGTCAATAACCTTGTCCAAGGATACGACACAGTGCCTCGGATAATGTGGCTTCTTGAAATGGAAGAAATGATTATTAATAGATAGGTGTTACAGGCATACTGTCCATCATACTCATGCCTCGATGTCAAAGATTCTGGCTTTGCTAACGAAATACCAAGTATTGATGAGGATGACCATATTGCGGAGTTTGTATTGACACAAATTTACGTAGTATTGTTGGTTTAACACCCCACTCCCACTCCCTCCCTCTAGACATCCAGTCGCACCTTTGCAGGGAAGATTAGCTTCGTTGATACAGCCTTGACGATCAATTAGGCAGACCCAGGGTAATACATAGAAACGGGTGTACCTTTAACCACATTGTCTTAGTTCAAAGATTTTAATCGAAATATTTGTTTAACTTTATTCCAAATTCCAAATACCACATGCTGCAATGGCATACCGCGTGATCTGTGTGTTGTTAGGTATAGTTTTTATCATCATATGTGTTTTAATGTATTCGTTCTCGAAAAGTATGTAATTCTAGTGTAAACTAACTTCTCTGCTGCAGCCACTGATGTAATGGAAATGGTGTTTCATTATAACAAATGGCGGAATGAAATAGATTTACATTGATAACGTTATTTCCCTACTCGAATTAATGACCTCCTAAATCCCGAGATAATTCTTATTTTTCTTGGCATACATCTCCCGATGTTAATATACTGCCTCTAAATCAATAGTACTACTACATTTATAGGCCCCTGGAACGTGATTGAATATGGATGGACGAATTACGGCCGGTTACGAAGTTTTATCCTAATGGAGTTTTTATTTATTGTACCATACAGCAAACATCATTGTTGTGTTATTTTCAGGAAGACGGCGTCGCGATGTGTCTGTTGGCCGTACCCAATGACGTAAGCAATAACCCGAATAAACCCAACCGCTAAAAGTGTACTCTTACAAGTATGTATATATGGAAGGGAGATAACTGGTGTCGGGGAGAAATCATTTAAGTCTCTCGGTCCGACCTTTTCCCGCCACCTGTATATAAGGAAAGGGATCAGTTGCAGACGACAAATTGCTAATCAATAGCACGCGACAAATGTAATACAATTAACCAATCAAAGGGCAGGATTTGGCTACATAGGGGGGAGGCACTAGTATTGTTATTCCGTTATTACATTTGTAAAACACGTCTGCCCCTACAAATGATGGCGGGAAAGGCGCCAGCCGTGAGCGGATATGATATTTGCACAATCAAAAATGTCACACAAATTCATAAGTCCCCGGAGCCGAGACGCCTTCTAACTCAATATTTGGAGCGCTGGTCTGGAACCGGCGTCAAAGAAGCGCTTCGCTCGGTTATGACTTTTTCCCTTTCGTATTAATCATTCGTTTATGTAGTCGCTTCTATCAATCTCAAATCTTTCCAATAGGACTTAGGATGCGAAGCCACAAAGCAAACACGAGGCCGACTGGTACCAGCGGGGCCAGTGCCATTGCCGGAGCTTGGGAGCTTTGAAGCGTATCTATTGTAAAACGATTGGTCTCGTTATCCAAGAGACATATTTTCCGGACTTGAGATTAGCTAACTGTCTCCGCTAGGCTTCCTGTTTCCAGTAGAACAGGATTTCCGGGGATGACTTGAGAGCGTCTTACAGTTGTAACAGACAAGCTGGAACACCATTGTTAGTATTATATAAGGGCCTTGATTTGCTGATGTCTACATGCTTCAGATCACGATCTCGTATTGAGCGCCATGGAGGGGTGTGCGCCATCTTTAAAATTAACCCTTTCGCTTATAGGGAGGTGGATTTGAGAGTTTTAAAAATGAAGCTTTTGCGTGGTCTTACTGTTGCTTTATCTGTACACCGGAACCTTGTTTATCCGGACACCCTGCTACGTGGACGAGTATTGTGAGGCACGTCAACCTATACACCCATGACTCGTTCATCCAGACTTCACGCCTACGGTGCCAGTGGGAGCGATGCAGTCCGGGTTAACGGGTTTCGCTATATTTGAAATATCCCACATATTTGTAGAAAATGAAACTTTCACAAATAAAATAAATAACTTACATCTATATTCATAAATTGTTAAAACAGATCTATACCAAAACCATCTGCAACTTGTCGAGTGCTTGGACAACTGTAAGATCATTTACATCTGTTCTAGTTTATTTTAAGTTAGCTTAAGTAAATCTTAAATTTCTTTCGCAAATGATTTGATGCATATTCGTTAATGCTGAAGACCAATGCTATGTCTTGTTTTACTGATCATATATGTAAAAATGGCCAATTTAATGTTGTTTTCTAAAATAAGACTTCAAAGAGCAAACAAAAATACCAAAACAAATGTTTTGAAAACAACAACAAAAGAAATGAACCTAAAACAATAACATAGTAATATTACGTTGGTCTAATCAAGGCATGTGAGAACGCTGGTGAACATTAAATACATAATTAAGAACATTCCTCCTTATTGTGGTACTATTCGTACACTGTAGTTTTAAAGTCATTGACATTGCGAAATTACATCCACATCAAGGAAGAGTTTCTGGAGTCTGGGAGTTTCTGGGTTCGCCAAATTGTTATCCAATAGCGGATATGGGGGCTCGAACCCGCGTCCTTGAACGTTTTCACCTGTTAATGTGTCCAAGCTTTGTTCGACATTTTCAAATCGCATATGACCAACACGCCATGGTATTTCGGAACTAATGGTCGTAGGTTTACGTCAAATGATGATAATTACGACATGTTCCACAAAGCGATTCAAGCGCGACGGTTGTCGTAAGTCTGTGTCACAAGATTGATAGTTACGACATACCCATTTCAATCAAGAGATGTTAGCGCTGCTGTGATCGGAAGTCAATGGCAAATGATGATAGTTACCACACATGCTGTTCCACAAATTGATTTTAGCACGACGGTGGTCGTAAGTCTTAGCCAAATTATGATAAACTGACGGCCAAAGGAAACTGTACCATTGTTTTAAATAACTCCAGTTAAAAAAACACAAAAAGATAGACGCATGAAGTAAAATGTATTAAAAAGCTCAACATCGCAACGAAATCAACATTTAAATGATAGTCATACAGCAACCGTTATTGGCATGAGATTATTGGCCCCCGAATTGAAGTGGGGTAGCAAAAACAAGCCTTCAACAGAGGGACAAAGGGCCCACACATCTAAAATCGCTCAAATTCAATGACACGTCACATTAATAGCGTTTATGACTAAAAACACGCAATAACGTCTCTCTTTTTTTGGCTCACAGAAAAAGTCGGTCGTCTGATGACGCCATTCTGCTAGCAGACCCTGCATCAGTTCTTGTCTGTTGGCTGTTGGCACGCGACGATCCAGGACCTCCCAGATGTGATCTATGGTGGACATGTCTGAGGAGCGTGCAGGCAACGGCTACAATTTGACGTTGTTGGCTGCAAGAAGGTTCTATACGAATTGGGCTGTATGGGGACTGGCGTCGACATGCTGATAAATAATACCACGTGGCAGCTGTTGTAGAAATGGCAGGACACTCCGACGGAGAATGTCATCCATGTAACGCTGAGCCGCATATTTCCATGAATGATGGCCAGTCGTGTACTCTCCTGCCCCCAACTTCCGCCCCATGCCATAACACCCTCTCCAGCATGTGGCACGACCTCCTGAACGCAACATGCTGACGTTCGTTCTCCCCTTCGGCGGAAAACCCGCTGACTTCCACCAGCTCTGAACAGACAGAACTTGCTTTCATCAGTGAAGACGACCCTCTGCCAGCCGCGTCGCTGCCAGCGACGTACTGTCCGGGCCTATCTCAATCTCTCCTCTGTAAGCCCTAATTCCTTGAGCCCAGAGCCGCCTGACCACTGTCTATCGTCTAACAACATGCCCTACGGCATTCGTCGCTGTTGCCATCACTGTCAGGAATCGATTCCAGAGATGCAATGTACGCAAGTACCGGACTTCATTGGGCGTAGTTACCCTGAATATGCCTATTCTTTGCCTGTCTGATGTCTGCCCGGTCTGTCTGGAACGTTGTATCAGGTTAGTTACAGCAACCAAAACAATGTGCCAACAATATGGGCATGGGTGGCTCCAACCTGTATGAGACTCGCGTTGTTCGGGTGTCAGTTGTGACATTTCTGCTTTGTTTTTTATATCAGTGTGTCTGACATGCCGTTCGTATCATTTATATACCCTTATTGCACGTGTCGTTTCGGCTGCCTAAACGGCACGTGTTTTTCACTCTTTCGCATTTTCCACACAAAAAGCGTTTCACTTTCTGCAGAGAGCATTGTTGTGTTTGATAGGTTTGTTTTGCATTGAGTTAGTTTAAACTTGTATTTTTCTTAAATTTTCGCAATTTCATTTTTAAAGTGATAAAGTTTCTTTTGGCGAGAGTTAGTTATGACAACTCCTGTTCCATCCACAAAGTATGCGTATAATTATTTGATTTATAAGATAGCTACGCGATGCATCGCAAAGAACAATGAAGAATGAAGCGTGATTTGTTCCGCGATAAAACATAGTTCTATCATGACGTCATTTCTGGAGATTCGTATTTGTCCTCGCTACTGGATGACGTCATATATTGGACCAAGTTATTTCTGGGTAGGTTGTTCCCCAGCAATGTAGCTGGGGTACGCAGATAAAGGCAGTGGCCGAACGACCGCATCCAAGAGTGGGATAGATATGGCAATGGGCATTGGGAGAAAAGATACAGAAAATCGGCGTGAGGATTGTGAGAATATGTGGGAAATACAGAAACTTAACCTATCTGCTTGTAAAATGGACTTTTTGGTAAATATTTTCTAAGCTTGTGCGTTTTATCAACACACTTAAAGAGGCTGTACATGATTTTAATATCTCATATATGAAATAAACGAGTTTTTCTTCCTGCAGTGTTTTATTGTACGTTAAACAACTCACACTCGTCGTTTGTTTCTTAAAAATGAAAACATGAGTTGTAATACGCAGCCCAATTGTGAAATAAGTGATTGGTGTTGTTTGAAGCCAGCTCATCACTCGGACCTACTGAGTTAAAGGGGGACAACGCCCCATTATTATTATTATTATCATCATCATTATTATCATTATCATTATTATTGTTGTTGTTGTTGTTATTATTATTATTTCAACTCAAGGGCAAAGTCGTATCATTACGACTTATGTTGATATACAGAATGCAATTTGAACTTGTGAGTTGGATTTAACGCCGCTTTTAACAGTATTCCAGTTATATCACGGCGTGTCAGCTTAATGTGGGAGGAAATTGATGCAGGTCTCAGACGTTTAACTCTTCGGTGAAACCCTTGAGCACGGGTATGGTCCTGACAAACCTAGAAACATAATCGGGACGAACCGGGATTCGAACCCACAATCCTAGGTTTCTGGCGTGCCCAAGGGACGCAACTCTGCACAGCGAATCGCGGCGCCTTAGACGACTCGGCCACCCGTGTCCCCGCAATTTAAAGCAACCCCTTCAGAATTCAGATTGACAAATTGTCAGAGAGGACGACCGACTGCAGGGGCGTTTTGACTAAGGTCACGTGTCACAGGGACAATCACACAGTTTTTGTTTAGGTCATTATTTTCGATCTTAAGTTAAGCAGACACACAGTTTTGTATCTATTAAAGAAACGTGCTGGGGCTGTCAATTTGTCAGAGTCTAGCTCCCTTTAGATTAAGCAAATATCCGTCCGAAGGGTTGAACATCCAGTAATTGTGACAGCTAAATATGTTGGTCCACCAATGGAGTCGTGCAGGTTTGTAACCATCCAACAACTGATTTTTAAATCATATTGTGATAATAATAAAATCCCAATGAACAGAGCACTATGGCAGCTAAAATACAATTTAGGGCCGATATCACAGATGTCGTATCGCTGGCTGCTTCTAAGAGAATTATCAAGTAATCGATGAATCTCAGGTTGTCCGTGCCATCCCGTCACGAAGCCAGTAAATATAAGGGAGGCAACTACATATATGAAAGATCTGCATGGGTTATGCCCCTTTATCGATATTTTTGGTCGTCAAGAATGACATAACTATTTCTGTTATCCACTCTCCGCTCATAGCAGCCATTATTTTCTAAAGAACATTTTCAAACTGACAACAAGGGATAAACAACATATCGGCATGGATTTATTTATTTCTCTTGCTAACCGCTAGAATTCTCGGTTCACCCGACATGCGTTTATTTAAAGCAGATGGTTACGTGTCGGCAAATGGAAACAATGAGTTTACCCTAAAATCGATACGTAAAAAAACTCAGAGTGAAACAAAAAAACAACAAAGAAATGGTTTTCTATTAACAAGTGTATTACAAATTTAACTAGGTTACAAAATAATACGATTTACCGCTTCACATGTTGTACCCATGTCGGGAATCGAACCCGGGTCTTCCGCGTGAAGAGCGAACGCTTTAACCACTAGGCTACCCGACCGCCGCTTACACATGTGGAACATTGTTTAACAATACATTATACTGCCCTATAACAATGTGGCATTTACCAAGGATTTCCAGTGAGCCGAATAATGCACCAACAGAAGACAAGTGGGAAATCCATACACGTATATATAACGTTCAGTGTATACACGAACTAGTAAGTACTTATACAAAGGAGATGCCAATGTTCCTTTATAGGTCAGAAACATGGGGTGATAGGTATGATTGTATACAGGAGTTACCATGCTTATGCATGTAAACGCGTAACTGGGGTTTGATCCTCTACACCAAATTATATTGTACTTGGGGAATGTGCCATTTTATATATTTTCGCTCAAGCGCTGTATAAAACTTAGGTTAAAATTAACGGCTCTTTCATCTATGAGGTATCCAGTATAATCATGTCAGATGCTATTCTCGATCAAAATGCCAGTCACTTAAATAATAAACTAACTGAGCTATTTCAAAATCCCCCTAGAAATGTCACAATATTTATTCCATATTTACTTGAAAGAGCTAAAGGTTGTTTTTCAGCAAATGTGCATAGAAAAAAGCAAATGTACATATACCTATTCTCTCTTCAAAGAACAAATTGTATACTAGAAGAATACATAGTATCTGTTACAATACAAACAGATAAGACTGTCGCTGGCTCAATTCAAATGGTGTTGTTAAAAAAAGTTCTAAAAGCAGTAAAGGCACAGAAAGCATCTGGAAAAAGCGAATGACAAAAAAAGTGTTCGATACCATACCTCATCGAAAGCGCTTTCCATGTGATAGGACTAACAGAGTTGTCTCCCCTACTCAACGCATCCCGACATAATGTAACAACTCTTCCGATTTCAGTGTGTTTCTCGGCAGAAATTGAGCTAATAGTCTTCACCTGTAATGGCGGCGTTCTTCTAAGCTCTTCTTTTTATCTGTGGCTTAAATTATGCAGATAATTGCTTAATCTGCGCCGAGCCAACATCGCATCTCTTGGATGTTTCCGTAAATTACCAAGGTGATAAATTGTATACAGAGACATTTTGTCAGACCCGTCTTCTTTCAATAGGTTCTGCAATTTCACTCTCAACACTGAATATTGCAACGTTTCATATATCATACATGTGTTTGTCAAAACCTTCCTCAATATATGACCGAAGTCCGAATCAAGGGAAATGTATCGTTCGATACCTCGGGTAACACGTGTATATTTGCGGGATTTACGGATGTGACAGACCACCACAATTAGAGTATAAAATTAAAATAGTTTTATTAATATGTTTATCAGCCTGGCCGTTACAATATATAAAATGATGGACATATATAATGCATTATAGATAAGTCTAGACACTGGAAACAGTTAATCGTGAGAGCACCGATGTCAACACATCTTCATTATACTGTGAAATCTCAAAACTTTGAATAAAATAACATTTATATTTAACCATTAAAATGACCTACTTTACAAATTTAATTTTAAGTTTAGACCCAACCAGGCTGAATAATAAATTGAGAAAAGTGCAGCTTTAAAACTGAAACAAGTGAACACCGAACACGCGATGATGCAAGCATTTAGTGATAGAAGCGGCTGTAAAATACCGTGAAGCCCCTACCAAGCCATTGTTACATTCAGTGGCCAGCCTTCAACAGTTGCCAACCTTTTTATGAATGTTTATCCACAAGCTAGGATTAATTTTCTTGTCATACAGAAGTTTTACACCGCAGATAACGTATAGTACAACATTTCTATATACGCCTAGGAGTGGCCTCGGTTGTCAGGGGGCATGGGTAGATTGATGGGTGGGTGGGGAGGTGGGAGCATGGCTGGGAAAGTTGTTATGCAACAACAAATGCTGAATTGTGCGCGTAGTTCTGACACCTGCAGCTGAACTGTAGCAAGATATGGACATCCCTTTACCGTTGAACAGACTGCCTAGGTAACCTGATGCACTCGTGCCCTCGTATTTGCTCGTTAATGTTCGTCAATGTTCGTCAATGTTCGCCAATGTCCGCCACAATCATCAATTGTTTGTTCCGTTGTAAAATATATGTAATGGGCATTGTCGTAAGACGGCGATGACAGATTTTCTGATAATCCAACTCTGTGAACTGTGAATTTCTCAGCTGTTTTAGAACTGTTTTAAAAATACATTTTCATTATAGTTACATCTTGTATTCCGCTTTGATAAATTTATCAAGCGTTCTATTGGAGGTTCCGTCCGGTGAACTTTGTGCGTAGCCAATAAACTTAGAGAGTTGTAAATACACTTTACGTGCGAGCAAAACATTCTCAGCAGAATATCTGATGTTCTCCGTCTCGGAAAAGAACGTAAACGGACAGTAACGACCGCGTTTTTCTGTTGAGTCCTCACTATGTCTTTCAACCGAGGAGCACTTTTTTCTTCTTTTTAGGACGAAAGTCAAGTCATTTCTTCTCTAAAACCATCTGCGGTGGTTCAAGACCATACTTTACAGGGTATTTACAACTATGTACACAGTTACACATGATGAAAGGCAGGTAATACATTTGTATTTTGTTGACAGTAACCGTATCCTGGTTACGTAGATCGATGCTCATGTTGTCAATTATTGGCTAGTCTGGTCCAGACTCGTTTATTTACAGACCTCATTTATAAAGCTATACATTGCTGAGAGCGGCGTTAAACAACAAACAAACAAGTAAGTAATAATAATCGAAGTTTTAATAATCGTCCTCTTTGTCTGTCTATGAAACTAACTGAAACTTAACCAGTGTAAAAATATAACTGACACTCAAACGTTGATTTAGTAACAACGTAAACATGGCCATGAATAATCGTGCTTATCTCAGAACCTATCTCATACCTGGGCCCCGACTTGGCAATACATATATAACTGACACACTTAAACCCCAAACTCTTTTTGAAAATATGATACTTTTTACCTTTTTTACCAGCAGGAAGATAACAGTTTTGATAAATATAGTCTTATCAGTAATCTGGCTCCAAAGAGATACATAAACAACAATTATCCGACGACAGTCATAAAGATAACGAACCCTGTCATTTAAACAGGATTTAAACAAGTGTAGACCTGCTTGACTTTAAACCAACTAAAACCCCGTCCTTTCATAATCCTGCTTATTCCGATAAAAAACAATTCCTTATCATCTTGCTAATTACTCTCGAGTTAATCAACCTCGCGTTATCATGACAGACTAATAAGCTTTTAGACTGGTCGGGGGAATATATTCGCGTTGTGCATTTGTGTCTACCGTTACCAAGAGGACTGTCAGAGTAATTACCTCATAGCTTTGTCATATTCGCCATTTAGGAGTGACTAATGAAGGGATGTATTACGAGGGAAAGGATTGTTAGATCGCTGGAGCCTTCTCGGCCATTACCGCCTCAGCATCACGAGGCCCTGCTGCGGAGTTGACAGTACGTCATTTTGAAACTGTCAGTCTACGTGCTGCTGCCTTGTAGAGGACCATGGCTTGTAGCTAATGAGAGAATTTGAAATTTGATGTTTGGAATTAATCTGCGAAATGCGGGTTATGCTCATCTTCTTAAAACTGAAGACAATTTTAGGAGGAATTTGTATCACAGGTTGGGTTATTTAAAATGCGTTTAGTTTTAAATGTTACTTTTATGTTTGCTCGTGCGGTCGGGGCGACTGGTTACGTGAGTGAGTGAGTGAGTTGGGTTTATCGCCGCAGTGTGGGAGGAGAGACCGAAGTGATGCAGGTCTCAGACGTTTACCACTTTGGTGAAACCCACGAGCACGGGTGTGGTGCTGACAAATCTAGAAAAATAAACCTAGAAACCGGGATTCGGAGTAACGTTTATATGCTTCTGGCTTGCCCAAAGGACGCCACACTGCACAACGAATTGCGGCGCCTTGGCCGCCCGTAAGTAATTCTTTTATTAGCAAAAAGTAACAGATTAATATGAAACAAGTAGTAAGTAACCATTAAATAGATCAGACTATTACAGACTATTGCCTGCATGGTACCCTAGCAGAATTTATACTCCACTGTCGCAGGCGATTGTTGACAATTTTTGCAGGAGTTAAAAAAGACTCATTATTTCACACTACTTCCACCGTTCCTGATACTGGGTTAGAATTGATTTTTAGAACACCGTGCGACAAAAACCATGTAGAAAAAGAGGCGACTAACGGGATCAGGTTTTCATGCTCGCTGATCCCAAATGCGTGGATCGGTGCCCATGATATCAATCAGTGGATTGTCTGGTCCAGACTCGATTATTTACAGACCGCCGTCATATAGCTGTAATATTGCTGAGTGCGGCGTTAAACAACAATATAAACAAAACTTTGGAGGGGACATCCATCTATCTGAAGCAACTATTCCCATAAACAAAATGAAAAGGAAAGTGACTCGGTTGGGTTATGTGCAAATAAAACAATGTCAGTAGGAACATGACGTCATACAATATCAACGACGAAATTCACTTATGATTCGATCCATAGG
>NW_027266276.1:2432500-2535000 GCF_022045235.1 Haliotis cracherodii
CTAACACCAAGGAGTATATATGCTAATCCCTACACTAACACCAAGGAGTATATATGCTAACCCCACACTAACACCAAGGAGTATATATGCTAACTCCCACACAAACACCAAGGAGTATATATGCTAACCCCACACTAACACCAAGGAGTATATATGCTAACCCCACACTAACACCAAGGAGTATATATGCTAACCCCCACACTAACACCAAGGAGTATATATGCTAACCCCACACTAACACCAAGGAGTATATATGCTAACCCCCACACTGACACCAAGGAGTATATATGCTAACCCCCACACTAACACTAAGGAGTATATATGCCAACCCCCACACTGACACCAAGGAGTATATATGCTAACCCCCACACTGACACCAAGGAGTATATATGCTAACCCCCACACTGACACCAAGGAGTATATATGCTAACCCCCACACTAACACCAAGGAGTATATATGCTAACCCCTACACTAACACCAAGGAGTATATATGCTAACCCCCACACTGACACCAAGGAGTATATATGCTAACCCCCACACTAACACTAAGGAGTATATATGCCAACCCCCACACTGACACCAAGGAGTATATATGCTAACCCCCACACTGACACCAAGGAGTATATATGCTAACCCCCACACTGACACCAAGGAGTATATATGCTAACCCCCACACTAACACTAAGGAGTATATATGCCAACCCCCACACTAACACCAAGGAGTATATATGCTAACCCCCACACTGACACCAAGGAGTATATATGCTAACCCCCACACTGACACCAAGGAGTATATATGCTAACCCCCACACTGACACCAAGGAGTATACATGCTAACCCCCACACTGACACCAAGGAGTATATATGCTAACCCCCACACTAACACCAAGGAGTATATATGCTAACCCCCACACTGACACCAAGGAGTATATATGCTAACCCCCACACTGACACCAAGGAGTATACATGCTAACCCCCACACTAACACCAAGGAGTATATATGCTAACCCCCACACTAACACCAAGGAGTATATATGCTAACCCCCACACTAACACCAAGGAGTATATATGCTAACCCCCACACTGACACCAAGGAGTATATATGCTAACCCCCACACTAACACCAAGGAGTATATATGCTAACCCCCACACTAACACCAAGGAGTATATATGCTAACCCCCACACTAACACCAAGGAGTATATATGCTAACCCCCACACTGACACCAAGGAGTATATATGCTAACCCCCACACTAACACCAAGGAGTATATATGCTAACCCCCACACTAACACCAAGGAGTATATATGCTAACCCCCACACTAACACCAAGGAGTATATATGCTAACTCCCACACTAACACCAAGGAGTATATATGCTAACCCCCACACTAACACCAAGGAGTATATATGCTAACCCCCACAATGACACCAAGGAGTATATATGCTAACCCCCACACTAACACCAAGGAGTATATATGCTAACCCCCACACTAACATATTAGCTATATCATTCCATGAGTGCCATATAAACATAGGATTCTACTCAAAACGTCATTATCGAATTCTGTCGATATGAGGCCAAACTCTATATATTCCAAGATCGCTTTCTCAGGGCGAATCCTGGTATATAGAAATAGACAAACGAATGTAGATTTTATTTAAAAAACACCTCAGCTGAGCTTCGTCTTGACAGAATGTGATAATAACCATTTCAGTTTAGTTGTCCCCCGAGAGGGACAGACGCGTTCTTGTTGGCAGGACGTAACGCGTTGGTTCAAAGATCGGGCGGTCACACTCAAATTAACCGGGTTTTTTATTTTTCAACTGTTCAAACCGTCAAAGTCAATTAACTCAATTGCAAGCATCCACGTATTTTTCTACCATTTTAGAGGCTATAGATTACGCATTGGATTATTTATAGCGCAGCTGCGACAGGAACTAACAGTGGAAAGGTGAAACCTGTTATTACGGTGTTCAAAATAAAATGGTTTGGTTTCATGAGATATGTGACGTGGTTCATTAAATTTTCTTTACACGTGGCTACAATGTGTAAAAGTGTCGCATTCTGTGACAGATATGACCACGTGGTCACCGCTAATCTAACTAACACGTATGTGTGTTTTTTTTTATCTCAATCTTTTAATACGTTGCATCGATGTGTAGAAATAGTGACTGTGACTACGAAACGCGTGTGAATGTTTTAAAACTGTGGATAAAGTGCATCTCTTCAAAATCACTTGTCTGTTTTCACATGTGCAGCTGTTGACATGTTTATGACGGAGATTACCGAGTGTTTCCGGAGTTTGTTGACTGCTGTAACCGAATGTCTTGTTACGTTTTGATTTCCAAGTTGAAACACAAAGAATAACCCAGATATCGACATGTACAGATCTAAGTTGCGAATTCAGTAAAAATCCACACAAGTCCAATAAACAATACACAAAGTATCTTGAAATACACAGGATTGGGTTTACCATCACAATAGTTGATAAAAGGGATGAAATATGTGTCGATACCGAAAGGGGGATAACTCTGGTCGCATACCGTAAAAAATATCTACAAAAACAACCCGTATATATATATATATATATATATATATACACACACACACACACACAAAAATGAGGTAAATGTTCACTCGGTGTATATGTAATATATAATAAAATAATAAAGTCCACGTTAGTCCATCATCTTCTTTATATCAGTTTCATACATAGTACTTTCGCTGTGTAACTGAAGACCTGTCATGAGACAGCGAAAGTACTATGTGTGAAACTGATATAAAGAAGATGATGGACTAACGTGGACTTTATTATTTTATTATATATATATATATATATATATATATATATATATATATATATATATATATATATATACTACGTGCGCTTCAATTCGCTGCCACAATAAATCATCAGAAATATATTTACATAATACACTGCCACATAATAGTTTGTTGTCCGCTTGTAAAGATGTCTGATAAGATACTCTTATGTAAACGATCTTCATTAATAGCGGTATAAACAATGAAATGATTGGACACTGATAGAAAAAAACACTGCCGCTTCTGTTGTGCTTTGCTTCCAAAACTTCGGTGTTATTTAAATCGGCAGAAATCACTGTATACACATTCGTATATTTGCCAGCCAAGTCCCCGGTGTTAAATTTGGTTTGAGGTATCAGTTGGGTTCACAAATTCGTGAATTCATTACGAAAGTGTTTTCCCAAGAAATGTAATTAAAGTTGATAGTTTTGAACTTTGAACTACAACTTTTGATATACAAGTATGGATCTTGTTGCACGAAGTTAAATACACTGCCAGCCAAAAGAAAGTGACACTTGTTTTGTTCTACACATTTCAGTGATGGTTGGTTTGAAATAGCAACACGGATTAACACGATGAAAGATAACGGCGGAAAAACTGCGTACTGCTTTACACATTTCTACGTCACAGAACAACGAGGCATTCTGTCAGTCATGGGTAAAACAGCATCGATGAAATAATATAACTCACTTTATTTATCGGCGCTTTTGTTTTTTCCCACGACGAGTCCTCAACTACCACAGACATTCTTTGACAGACCTCTACCACCGATCTCCACACCTGTGTCTTTACTAATAATTAAAGAATAAATAACACCCAGAACATAAGGTTTTGCAAACTGAGATTTTGTTTGTTTGTTTGTTGTTTAACGCCGCACTCAGCAATATTCCAGTTATATCACGACTGTCTGTAAATAATCGAGTCTGAACCAGACAAACCAGTGATTGACATCATGAGCATCGAGCCACGCAATTGGGATACGATGACATGCATCAGCCAAATCAGCGAGCCTGACCACCCGATCCCGTCAGTCGCCTCTTACGACAAATGAGTGTAAATATATACAAGTCTTGTATGCATATGACTGTAGTCCTGTTGACATGAGTGGTCTTTTACCATACAATTTTATTGTTTCTGCTAGTACTTCAGGTTTTGATGTCTACGCTAGTGTAAGTTTGTAACATGGCGCGGAATCTATGTAAGCCAATGCACTATACCTTCACAGTTATACAAAGAAATGAATTAAAATAAAATTATGCTATGTAACATTATGACATGGTTCAATGCAGATATAGACCGCCTCCTTGGTCTAGCGGTAGAGTGTCCGCCCGGAGAGCGGAAGGTCCGGGGTTCGATCCCCGACCGCGTCATACCAAAAGACGTTAAAAGATGGTAATTGTTGTTACCCTGTCTGGCGCTCGGCATTAAGGGGCTAAAACAAGGACTGGTCGGCTCGGAGTCAGTATACTGTGTCTGAGTGGGGTATTCATGTTAAACTGCGGCATGGTATCTAGTATCAAGTACGGACTAGTACAAGCACACACACACACGCATGCACGTCGCTATATAAGTGCAATAATCTTGGACGCGACTTTAAACCCCATTTCACCTCACCTCAATGCAGATATCTATTGAACAAAGGTGAAAAAAATAGGTGGGGTGAATTTTTTATAGCGACGTGCATGCATGTGTGTGTGACTGCTTGTACTCGTCCGAACTAATGCTGAATTAAAGTGCTAGCTCACTGAGATACCATGCGGTTGTTTAACAATAATACCCCACTATGACACAGTATACTGACGCCGAGCCGACCAGTCCTTGTTTTAGCCCCTTAATGCCGAGTGCCAGACAGGGTAACAACAAGTACGAACTTTTAACGTCTTTTGGTATGAAGCGGCCGGGGATTGAACCCCGGACCTTCCGCTCTCCGGGCGGACGCTCTACCACTAGACCACGGAGGCGGTCGTTAAACAAATAACAATATTGACTTGTTTGTGTTAGAATTTGAAAAATCATAATTTTAGAAAATGGAAATGAGCTTTCATTTGAGGTGTACAACATTTGAGGTGTACATCACTGTTAATACAGATATCATTATAGAAACTGAAAACTAGCACTAATTGTAATTTTAATTTAAGCTGACACATCGTGATGTAAGATGAATACTGTCCAAAGTGGCGTTTAACCAAGCTCATCGTTCGCGGGTTAATTCCAGGCAGAATTACGAAACAGAGACGTTTTCCTGCAGGTAACGATGTCGTGCCCTTGTGTACCGTCACGGTAGAGTACTGTCAAACTAACGGTAAACAGTAATTGTGCGTATCGTGGTCTGCAATATTAGGGTTTCACTATAAACAGATGCATCGTTATATCATTGTTGATTGCCGCCAATTGTTCAGACATTCTCGGGCCGAGTGGGAATGTAGCGGGGGAACCTGTAGGCTTCTGATCTGATAGTTCACATGATGGACGAACATTAAGTCCCAGGGCACAGTTTTTTTATTTAAAAATATACATCTACAAAATAATAAATAAATCCAAATGGAGCTCAAAACATTTTGAACCTGATTCAGATTCATTTCAATCAGTCATAATCTCAGTTATCTTTGCCAGCATCCTTGAATAAAATGGCTAAGCATATTGGTGTTATATACATGGTCACTTGAAGTAAAATATTAGCAGATCCAAAGCTAAACCATCGAATAATGTGTTAAAAAACTCGATGCAGTATGACTCTTTACGGTAAAGGATTACATTGCACACACACACACACACGCACACACGCACGCACACGCACGCACACACACACACACACACACACGGACGCACGCACGCGCGCGCGTTATATAAGCTGGTTTCATTATGGGCAGCTATGTGCTAAACACGTATAGTGTAGACAGGATCCCAGTCAAAACGAAACCAATCATGGACGTAGACTTCTTGTCTGTCTTTCGAAGTTCCTGGCGCCGCGCATTTCAACAACGATACCAGTCAACCGATAAGCGCCGGGCAATGCATTCCAACGACGGTATTCATATGCTGTTAATCTCTACAGCCAACACATAAACCTATTTGTGGAACGGCCACTTGATAGCAGATTGACCGACGGCCGACTCAAAACATGAACATTAATAGTAGAAACATTTCCTTTGACAAATCTAAATTGGTTCCCCAATCAACGCGGAGCCCTATGATACAAATATTGCAGGAATCAGGACAAATCGAGAGATGTTATAGGCCTCGCGTCAGTTTCCCGCCAAGACGTGCGCCTGCCATGTCAATATCGACCGTCACCTGTCGGCACCCTGTCAATCACCGGGAAGCGGTTCGAGAACAACGTGTTGATTGCATCTGAAGCCCGACGCTGCACGATCTCCGGGGAAATTGACACTTGACAATATGACTGAAATTTACAAGGAAACATGCGTGTTGATGGACAAAGTTCCCACGTGGCATCGCCATGTGCCTCGTTCGCTACGCCAAACTCGGGGTCAGTCGTGACGCCGATTGCTGTTGTCACAAAGAGCAAGCTTTGGAAATAAAATGTAAATATTTATTGAAATTCAGATGAAATTCAATTGAATAAATGCAAACGGGAATAATGTTGATATTTAAAATACAGTTGTCAGTTTGAGTTTTGAAAATACAGCTATTTCAGTTTTATGATATTTCAATTTACCTTTCTAAATTTTAACTAAATTGCATGGAACGTATTGGTGTGCTTTCCATTTCATGATCTACGTACACCGTCTTCGCTGACATTGTATAATGTCGTATATTCAAAACTATTCCCAAATACATGTCATTCTGTCATAGGGGGGCACGGATGCCTCAGTCGTCTAAGGCGCCGCGATTCGCTGTGCAGAGTTGCGTCCCTTTGGAACGCCTGAAACCTATAATTGTGGGTTCGAATCCCGGTTCGCCCCAATTATGTTTCTAGGTTTGTCAGCACCATACCCGTGCTCGTGGGTTTCACCGAACTGGTAAACGTCTGAGCACGCCTTGATATAACTGGAATACTGTTAAAAGCGGCGTTAAACCCAAGTCACTCACTCGCTCATTCTGTCATAGCTCGAGGCGGTATGTAAGGCGCCCATCCTATATTGGACAACATATGGTGCCCCACGTTGTCGCGTGCAGAATTATACCACGGCTACCAGGCTACCACGGGGTCTCCTGGCTCGCCCAGTATCGGTATATTTGGAACAAAGTCCTTCAATAGCTACAAAAATACCCAAAGTTTACCAACATACTACAAGACCTGCGCCAGAAGGACGTAGGTAGATCTCAAGAGCGGCAGTCGAACAGTCGAATCTTCCCCGTGACAACCTCAAAGACGTAGTGCAACCGGGGTAGCATTAAGGGGCTAAAACAAGGATTGGTCGGCTCGGAGTCAGTGTACTGTGTCTGAGTGGGGTATTCATGTTAAACTGCGGCATGGTATCTCAGTGAGCTAGCACCATAAATCGGCATCAGTCCGGACGAGTACAAGCAGACACACACATACGCATACACGTGCATGCACGTCGCTATATAAGTGCAATAATCTTAAACGTTAAACTCCATTTCACCACACCTCACCTTTCTCAAATCAGGTGAGCGGCCCTGGTTATGTATATATGTATATCAAGAACATTTAATGTCTACAAAACACGATCTGCTGGCCGAACTGTTACGACGTTAGTGAAGGAGTAAGGTTTTACGCCGCTTTTAGCAATACTCCACCAATATAACGACGGAGTCACCAGGAATAGGCTTTAAATATTGTACCCATGTGTGGAATCGAACCCAGGACTTCGGTGTGACGAGCGAACGCTTTAACCACTGGGCTATCCCACAAGTCCGTCATGACGTCGGAGTAGCTGGTGGCGTGGTTAAAAGCCTTTGTCCGTCACGTGAATATTGCCGAATGCGGCGTAAAATCTAACTCATTCACTAAAACTTCAGAACTAACAATTCTCGACCTTATCCATAATCACCGCTGGGGATCACAGATGGACTAAGACGTGATAGCTCGCTCCGCCGAATTGTGTGCAAATGTCAGCTACCACCAAATGTTGTACGTGGGTTCGTGTCCCACATGGCGCTACGCTGTGCGGTCTTGGCCATAGCAAGGTTTGGAGGATGAGTTGTATAGAAGTAAGAACAACAAATGTTTTATGGTACATTAAGGCGCGCGCGCATATATGTGCCTCCATGTTGGATGAGGGGGCACAAGAATTCAAAGTCCCTCTCCAAAAGACGAAGAATCGTAGCAGCAATCACTGGTCTATATTATTGCCTTGCCAGATTTGAACCAAACCGCCAATACATAGTTTGCATGGCCAGTGATGAGGTACCACCAACATAATGGACAGAGACAAGGCTGTCCTTTCCGCCAGGACGACTACTCCATCAAAAAACGCTGAAATACTTCAACTTAAGCAGCTACGTTAAGTCCAAAAATATTCTAACACGTTCTGACACGTTGAAAAAAGGAACATGATAATTACACGTAAGAGCAATACGTCTATGTCGTCTCGGTAAAGTGCGCGCTTTTACAAAATATTTACAAAACAATTTTCACCTTTAACCGAGAAATCATTGACCTCATCTCCATGTTAGCAAACTTTTTCAAGGCAGGCACCAACCCGGGACTAATGACCTGCTCTCATTACAAGACTGAAGCGCCATTCTCCGGCACTGATAACAACCCTATAACTCAATTACATCAATCCTACAGGGAATCTGGAATTCACTTTCAGAATTATGTAAGCTTTGATATTTGATTCCTACAAAATACGCTCCCAGAGAAGATGGAAGATTGAAGATATTTTCAGTCTACATTGATAAACAAATAGGTTCTATCAGGATCTGTGCGCCGCGGCCTAGGTATCTCCCTCAATCACGTCGCCAGTCTCAACAACGTCTAGCTTGAATAAGGCCGGGCGGAGAACGTCGCCTTGCATCACTCGCGGAGAAAGATGCTGACTTCTTATATGCTTTATTCAGTACCGTGCTCTATGCAGTATTTTAGAGATAAACCTATTGTGTTTTGAAATCGGATGTGGTACCACTGTAAAGAAGATAACTCTGTTGTTAGATTGGAACCGGTCGCTTTATGGCGAGGTTTCAAATGTAAGATACACGACAGATGAAAGATGTAAGATTCTATTGCGCAAATATTCCATGTAGAAACAGTGACACTATTCTATAAACTATATAAACAGATAGATAGGAAGTCAGGATGACAACACAATGTACCAATACAAAATATTATGTTATAACCTTGGGTTATCAAAATAAGTACTTCAGACTCATTTGAAGTTGTATACATGATAGCAGATAATTTCTATGTTACGGGTCAGTATTTGAAAAAGGTAGACTAAATACCTCAATGATGTTAAGGCTTTCAAAATAATTATTTTTACGGAAATAGAATTAAACAGGGAGTACCTTACATCTGCATATTGACTACAAGACATCAGATAATGGTCTTCATCTTCAAGGACTGAGCAGTAATCAGAGAGACATTCTTCCACAGGTATAGGTGGTCTTGTTCTTGTACCCAGTTCAATTTGTAGCCTGTGATCACTCAGCCTTAGCTTGTATAAATAACAGGTATCTCATCTTCAGTGGGACGTCATCAAATTTACAAACACAGGAGAGGTATCGCCATTCTACCACGACAGCAAGAGAGCTTTGAAAACGGTGCTCTGGAAGGCGTAATTGCACATGGGTACAAGAGTTAGAACAAGTGTTAGAACAAGTGTTAGTCTTTGAACATTCCGAAAAGGGGTCACAGGTAGTTATATATGTAACAAATATTACTAAAGTTTAAGATTAAAATACTAATAGTCTTGACTAGTTCAAAATAAGGATTCAAAACACATATTCATTTCTAAGAGTAGTTAATGACCAAGTAGACCAAAGATAAATGTTTTTATTTCATGGGAACCTGTTGAATATTTGCACTGGTTGGACTCACCCGGCGCGACAAGCCATTTATTGGAAATCAACATGACCTCATCGTTAAGGTGACAGGTTATAGAAATAATGAAGAAAATGCTGAACGAGTTTATTTCTCCTACAAACTTTATAAATTAACATTCTGTTATTTATTTTAAACGTGTAAGTCTCATCATTTAGTAAGCAATTACCCATAGTAAATAATACAAATTCAAAATAAATGCCTCTCCAATCCCGAACTGAGGTGTGGCTGAACTTGACCTACATCCCGGTTACCCGTCACTACTGTCAATGGCTGCCAATGTTGTTGTTGGCAGACTCCGTGCCTCTGACAAGTTACATGAAGCAAGATGCCAACCCTGATCTATGATGTGATTCATCATTAATATGTAGATTTACTGGGAATTATCCTGTTGGTACAACGTGATTGCCGATAGAACCACCCTAGAGTATGAATGAATGTTGCCGTTTTTTCAGGCCAAGCTACAGACGAGGCGGCGGTGAATGACACGGGGGATTCTTCATTTTTTGTGACCTGTCAGTTTCCTGATTTTATGGCATTCGACGCCAGCATGTGAAAGAAATGTGCCAGTTGTGACCCTGACGCAGTGGTTCTTGTATGTTTTGTTCAAGTGTGCGTGTTCTGACGGGGATTTCATCATGTTTGATAAGTTCTTGTGACCATGTGTCTGTTCTGTGACTGCGGCCACGTCGGGACATTTGTTTGTGAGTTGCTGTCCTTTGGAAGGAAGCAGTGTTTTGTGGTGGACTCACATCCTCACATGCAACAATTTGGTTGTTGACGAAGAAATCGATGAAAGTCCAAGATTTTAGGACTTCGGTCCTGCCCCACACAGAAGCACATGTAACACATGTGGCATCTCCTTTAGCACGTGACTTTGTTCGATATGAGTATCTGTTCATCCAGCAGTGAATGGGTACCCGGTAGGATGAGATGGTTGTTAACCTTATAGCGCCTGACAGGCAGCTTTGGCTGCATACTCCCCAGGGAGCTGAGGAAGATTCTTGAATGATTTATGATCCAGCGGCCGGGGTAACAATAGCGCTTTCAGCATGCATAACAAAAAGGTTTTTAAACACCATGTTGTCATTAATAATGTTAATGAAATACTTTTATAATGTTTTATTTTACCTTTGTTATCGTGTGTGTCAATGGAGACATTACCGAACATGTCCCAAAGAGTTTTATTAACGTTATCATTTGTATGCAAAGAAAATCCTCCGCCAAGTGTTGTCATCTCATCATCAAACCAGTCAGGCTTAGAGCCGAGGACGGCCAAATCGTCGCCAAAAGATCCGAGATATAACGTACCGTTATTCCTCTATTTGGCGCCCGGCCGTCTAATAAATTCGCGTGCCGTTGCCCCGGCCGGCGACTACTCTGTTAATGCTGACAGTGGCAACTCACTACCTTACCGAAAGCAGCCATTTTGAATGGATTGATATGTAGGCTATGATCGATTCACACGCACATTCTTCTTTGTGTTAAACAGCTTAATTTAAAAAGGGGTTTCAGTCACAAAGATCCCCTTTTAACAAATCAGAATCTAGCATTCTTCAATGTCGAATGTAGAATGCAGAATGGACTATATTCGGCATTGTACTTTATACAGCACTGTTCTTTGTAAATGGCCCGCTGACGATGCCACTATTCAATAGCAATAAGCTGATATTACATAATTGTTAACACCAAAGGGTGAGCTTATATGTACTGCTGGAACTAGTTTCGCTGACGAATATTGAAAACTCGCAACATCCCTAGGCTTATTCAATGACCTTGCGTATAGAGATGATAGATCACTGAGATGATTTCATGCACACTGGTTAGTAGGCTGACGTCACTTTGCATTGTTTCGTCGGTATATCTTTTGCAACAACTTTTACAAATTACGTCATGGTTATTGTGACGTGTTTGTAAACATAGTCTCCGTTTAATGTGTTTGAATTATTACGCTGTAAAACTCATTTGGATTAAACTATGATGGCGCTGATGTCTCACTATTTATTGTATTTCCGGAAGTCAACAATGCTTTCCCATCATCAACAGACTCTCAACGTCAGAGATCTCTGACAACAGAATGCAAAACTTATTGTGCGGGTTGTCGTTCTCATGTATGACAGAACTTGTTACTTTGGAAAGTCCATGAAGCAAGGCTAAAATCTCCTTTCATGAAGATCTCAGACAAATGAAAATATTCTGCCCACACAGGCAGCTCTAAAACAGTACACAATGCGACACAACGAATGTGTTATAAACTAACCCTGCACCTGTAAGAAGTCTTGCACAGCCTTTGTAAATGCTACAGAGTATTTAAGTGCACTGCTAGTGTGAAGAAAAATGTTCCCTGTAACTGAACCATGGAACTTTAAACACTTGTATTGAACTGAGATTCCTGGTCAGACTTCGAAGTAAGTTGATAGCAAAGGTTCATGGCAATCATGGCAATATTGATTTTTAGGTGATCTAATATAATGGATAGAGTTCACTTGCAATTTATTAATGAAAAGATGCCTTCATTAAATTGTTCTCTAAAACACAAGGGAGAATATTTCTTAGTAAACCTTTTCTAAAATAATAAGCCAAGCTACAACACTAATAGATCATACAACATGCATGTAAATTTACACATTGTCAATTGAACGTGTGTTGTCTTCTTCATCTTAAATCTTATCAATTTGTCCAAAGTCAAAAGATATCGAATAATCTATGTCTGCTGTATAAATAGACAAATTCTGAAAATTAAGACATTTTGGGGGCCATCTTGGATTTTCGTAGTCACCACCAGAGGGCGCTGCATACTAGATTTGAATTTTATACAGCATTGTTACAGTTGATCCTAAATAAAATACTGTGATAGTGTGTAAACATTGACTCAATATTTATGATTAAATGAGTATAGATTGATATCATTTGAGATTTGAACCGCCATGTTGGCGGCCATCTAGGACTTTCCTCACCACGAGGGCGTGCTGCATATCCGATTTGAATTATATAAAGCACTGTTGCGATTAATTCTAAATACATAACAATGAAAAATAGTGTAAAATTACCAGATAACTATAATATATTGAGTATAGATGGATATCATTTCAGATTTCAGGAATGCTGGAGGATTTTTCTACCTCCAGGGGGCGCTGGAAACTACATTTGAATCATCATATACAGCATTCTTGCAATTAATTCTGAATGCATGGCTATGGATATCTGTAAAGACATTGACCAGATATTGTGATAAATTTGATATAATTTATATTAATATCATAAGAGATTTCAGCCATGTTCACGGCCATCTTGGATGTGGATATATATTCAGAAATGTTCGGAATGGTTCAAGGTTTAAGTATGCCAAGTTTGGTGCTTTTATCCCAAAGTGGACAAAGTTTGCCTTAACCGCCCAACTAATATGTGGTGTTCGGTATATGGTGTCCAATGTGTGTAGTCTAGTGTGTTTAGGCTAGTGTGTGGTGTCTAGTGTGTGGTGTCTAGTATGTGGTGTCTAGAATGTGGTGTCTAGTATGTGGTGTCTAGAATGTGGTGTCTAGTGTGTGGTGGCTAGTATGTGGTGTCTTGTGTGTTGTGTCTAGTGTGTGGTGTCTAGTGTGTGGTGTCTAGTGTGTGGTGTCTAGTGTGTGGTGGCTAGTGTGTGGTGGCTAGTGTGTGGTGTCTAGTGTGTGGTCTAGTGTGTGGTCTAGTGTGTGGTGGCTATTGGGTGGTGACTAGTGTGTGGTGGCTAGTGTGTGGTGTCTAGTATGTGGTGTCTAGTGTGTGGTGGCTAGTGTGTGGTGGCTAGTGTGTGGTGTCTAGTATGTGGTGTCTAGAATGTGGTGTCTAGTGTGTGGTGCCTAGTGTGTGGTGGCTAGTGTGTGGTGGCTAGTGTGTCGTGGCTAGTGTGTGGTGTCTAGTGTGTGGTGTCTAGAATGTGGTGTCTAGTGTGTGGTGCCTAGTGTGTGGTGGCTAGTGTGTGGTGGCTAGTGTGTGGTGTCTAGTGTGTGGTGGCTAGTGTGTGGTATCTAGTGTGTGGTGTCTAGTGTGTGGTGTCTAGTGTGTGGTGGCTAGTGTGTGGTGTCTAGTATGTGGTGTCTAGAATGTGGTGTCTAGTGTGTGGTGGCTAGTGTGTGGTGCCTAGTGTGTGGTGTCTAGTGTGTGGTGTCTAGTGTTTGGTGTCTAGTGTGTGGTGGCTAGTGTGTGGTACATTTGCAATGCACTGTTATTTTGTCTGACATTAGACATGTGTAGAACCATACAGGCTGGTATAAGTGCACTAAAATTATTTAATCAAGCAATGTGACCTAGTATACAGGGCCCACGCTTGCTGATAACAGATAGTTAAAGATATTCGACATGTTTGTTCTCACCTGATGTCCTGTCTTACAGGTAGCACTTATGTAAGACACCGGGTGTTTTGGAACATGTCCTGTGTTGCAGGCAGCACTCATGTAAGACACCGGGTGTTTGGAACACGTCCTGTGTTGCAGGAAGCACTCGTGTAAGACACCGGGTGTTTGGAACACGTCCTGTGTTGCAGGAAGCACTCATGTAAGACACCGGGTGTTTGGAACATGTCCTGTGCTGCAGGTAGCACTCATGTAAGACACCGGGTGTTTTGGAACATGTCCTGTTCTGCAGGTAGCACTCATGTAAGACACCGGGTGTTTTGGAACATGTCTTGTGCTGCAGGTAGCACTCATGTAAGACACCGGGTGTTTGGAACATGTCCTGTGTTGCAGGCAGCACTCATGTAAGACACCGGGTGTTTTGGAACATGTCCTGTGCTGCAGGTAGCACTCATATAAGACACCGGGTGTTTGGAACATGTCCTGTGTTACAGGTAAATCTCAGCTGACACCGGGTGTTTGGAACATGTCCTGTCTTACAGGTAAATCTAAGCTGACACCGGGTGTTTGGAACATGTCCTGTGTTACAGGTAAATCTCAGCTGACACCGGGTGTTTGGAACATGTCCTGTCTTACAGGTAAATCTCAGCTGACACCGGGTGTTCAAACGACCAGATCCTCAGCAACAATTCCAGTGACTGTTCTTCCAGTGACTGTTCTGCCAGTGACTGTTTTTCCAGTGACTGTTCTTCCAGTGACTTTCTTCACGCCAATCCAAGATCATGTAAATAACGTTTACCATTGATGATTTTAAGAGCAAGGAATCAAACAAACCCATAAAACATTGTTTAAATTGTTTCTTGTTAAACGCCGCACTCAGCAATATTCAAGACGCGGGCTGTAAATAGTCGAGTCTGGACCAGACAATCCAGTTATTGACGTCATGGACATCGATCCATGCAATTGGGAAACAAGTCAGCGTGCCTGACCACCCGATCCCGATAGTCACCTCTACGACAAGCATAGTCGCCCCTTACGGAAAGCATTGGTTGCTGAAGACCTGTTGTAACCCGGATGTTCAAGAAATGGATGAAACATTTGCTTGTATTAGATGATGCACGTATCAACAGTGCAGCAATAGATACAAAACCAGTCTTCGGGATGACGAGCGAACGCTCTACCTCAGGTAGTGAAACCAATTGGCGGGATAATAGCATTGTCAGTGTTATAAAACAGTCGTTTCAGAAAAAATAGAGCCGTTAATTAACTTATCAATCCTGAAAAATATGTTGCCGTGCCATAAGAGTTGTTTGATAGGCATTTCTTAGAAGTTGACGGATGACAAAGTCGGCACAATTTATAGATAACAATTTTATTTTACTGCAATGGCTACGTTCCGGTATATGTCCTTGTTGTCAAGCAAGTGACAACGTTATAAGGATCGATACCGAAACGCCAACATTACAGTAAGATAAAGAAGTTGTTATCCATAAATTGCGTCTACTATGCCAAAGAGTCATTGCATACACATGATGTGGCTGTGTTTTCTTTACTCTACATTAACGTAATCACAGAATACAAAATCTCATCAATATCTAATAATGTATTGACGATGCCAACAGGCATGGAACCAAGGGGGGGTAACTCGAGGAGGAGAGAATGCAAACCTCTTTAGCCTGAAAAGCTCCAGAAAGTTTAGCACTTGAGATAAAACGGGTAAATATCTTTGATAAGCACTTCTCTATACTTATACACGTATTTATAGAAGGACAATGGCTTCATTTACCATTTAAACAACCAGCCTCAATGGAACCCTTGTTCTTTCGTTCTCTTTGAATCTAACCCTCACACATAACGACTCCGGTTACAAGAGGTCGTGGCGCGTCAATACTATCCTGTCGGCTCGGGCTAAGGGTTCGGGAGATAGGCGCCTCGTTTCCATTCCGGAAGTGGTTACATACAAAGAGACTTTTGTAAAAGAAAATACGAAATCAGAGCGAACAGTTGTTTTTATCAAAATATTAGTAAGCCGAACTGTTGATAAGGTGTGTTTTGAAATTCAGTTAATTTAAGACGTAAATTAGACGAAAGGGTAAAAAATAAAACGGTTCGAAAACAGGATGTTTTTTTTTCGAAAAATGATTTCAATGAGAATATTTGTTCCTGTTCCCGAATTTAGATAATTGGGTTTGTCCGCTGACTGATTTTGTTATGATGCTAAACTTTTTAAATGACGTTTACAATATTAGACTTGTGTCGTAAATAAACCAGAACCTGGGAAACAGTAGGACCACTGTAGGCGAACATCAACACCATGCTTCGCGAACCAGTTCTCATTGGGATCTTGGGGGTATTGGATCCCCATAACCTGTAGGTGAGTGAGTATGGTTTTACGCAACTTTTAGCAATATTCCAGCAATATCACTTCGGGAGTCACCAAAAATGGGCTTCACACATTGTACCCATGTGGGGAATCGAACCCGGACCTTCGGAGTGACGAACGAGCGCTTTAACCACTCGGCCACCCCGCCGCCATTTATAACCTGTAGGTGTCGCCTGAAAGGGGATTGGTTGGATACAATGGGTGACAGGTTATTGTTGTGACCATTCCCCGGCAGTATTGGCCGTTGCGCTGACTACGGCTTGCTTGCTCCAGACTCGGCTTTTTAAAATGTCGCCGTGATTTAGCTGGAACATTTCAGTGTGTGTAGCTCTGACGTAAACCACACTCACGACATCCCTAGATTTTGTTACTGTGATGTATGTTCTGTCATAATGCACGAACTCGGTTTGGCACTCAGATGTATATAGTTAAAACACAAAATGCAGATATACCCACAAGTAGACGAGACGATTAGTCACTTAACCACCTATTCACTCAATCACTCACTACCTCACTCAACCACCAACCCTCTCAGTCAACCACCCATCCTCTCATTCAACCACCCACCCTCTCATTCAACCGCCCACCCTCTCACTCAACCACCGACTCACTCAACGAACTCTCTTAACCATCCCCCCACTCACTCAACCACCCACTCACTCACTCAACCACCCACTCACCAAACCACTCTCTTAACCATCCCACCACTCACTCAACCACCCACACACTAACTCAATAACTCACTCACCCATCCACCCACTCACTAGACTAACCCCCCACCCCCCACCCCACTCACTCAACCACTCACTGAACCATCCCTCCATTCACTCAACCACCCACACACTACCTCAACCACTCACTCACTTACCCACCCACCCATCCACCCACTCACTCGACCAACCAACCACCAACCCACCCACTCACTCAATCATCCCTTCGCTCACTCAGTCACTCACCCACACACTCAATCACTCACTACCTCACTCAACCACCCACTCACTCACCCACTCACTTAACCACACACATACTCACTCAACCACCTATACACTTATTCAACCACCCACTAACTCAACCACACACCCACCCTCTCATTCAGCCACCCACCTTCTCACTCAACCACTCACTCACCCACCCACTCACGCACTCGTACAATTCATTCCTCGTGGGTCACACCCGGGCTACCTTTTACGTCAGCACTTCTCAAGCCCCGACCATGAAATACCCTCCAAACAATGTTTCTTTTTGCGTTTTTCTAAAACCCATTCCACTGCTACAGTTATAAACTTTCTGAACGGTCCTAACTTGAAAGAAGTTTTTTCTTCCGTTTCAGTCTTGCTGATTATGCACTGCCCAATACATAAATGCATCCCCTAATACGTGGGATCCTTAGTGAAATCCTAACAGGATTCACTCAGTAAACACAGCCACTCTTTATCTCAGGAAGTCCCCATCAAAAAGCAGTAAGAAGGATAGCGGTATCTGAGATGATAAGCGTAAACTTGGTCCAGGTAAACTAGTTGCGCTCACAGATAGGTGAAATTGTAAGCACACTTAAAATTCCATTAGCTAAGCTGTACGCAAATGCGTAGGCTTATGACTCGGCCTACAAGCAGCGCACTGGGAACGAGCTTGCCCCGAGTCGCGGAGGCTGAGTGTGCTCACAGCCCCATTGATGCCAGTACGATGTGGTCACGGTCCCTCCCTCACCCGTCTGAGCACAGTGGCTTACAGTGAAAGAAGGGGTGTAATTTTACGCCGCAGTGTTCCAGGTGTATCGCGGTAGCCTGTAAATAAACTATTCTTGGCCAGACACGCTTATAGTGGTTCGCATAGGCGGGGGACGCTTGTTTGACATCGCTGGCTTCAATATGTATCATATGCATGGATATATAAACAAGAACATGTGTATGTTTTGTTTGTTTGTTGTTTAACGCCGCACTCAGCAATATTCCAGCTATATGACAGCAGTCTGTAAAAAAACGAGTCTGGACCAGACATTCCAGTGACTGACATCATGACACTCGATCCACGCAATCGTTGATACGATGACATGCATCAACCAAGTCTATGTAAGTATATATAAATACATGTTATGTAAATACATGTATACCTCTATTCTGCAACCCATGCTTGCTGTAAAGGCCGACTTTGCTTGTCGTAAGAGGCGACTAACGGGATCGGGTGGGCAGGCTCGCTGACGTGGTTGATGTATGTCATTGTATCCCAGTTGCGTGGATCGATGCTCATAATGTCAATCACTGGATCGTCTGGTCCTGCATCGCATTAGGATTTCCTCCAACATCAGTCTAACACACTGTGACACTCACTCACTCACAGTACACATCTTGCTGTGCTCCATTTCTTTGACATTTCATTTGTACTTACAAATAATTGTTGCGGCGTTAAACAACAAACAAATATGTGTATCTAAGTATATGTATGTATATGTCAGTACATTTTGGAGTAAGTATATGTTAGATGTACAATTCCTATTTCTGAGTGAGTGAGTGTAAAATCACTGCGTGTCAGATTTATGTGGGCGGAAGGCCCAAGGTGTTGCAGATTGTAGACGTTTACCACATTGTTCTTGCATTGCGACATTAACGCACCATTTTGAAAAAGACGTAAATGTTGTTGGTCACTTTTCTATTACAGGCAATGGTGTGGCATCTCACACAATGGCACATTGCGCCTGCTCATTAAGGGTCACGGGTCAACGACGAACCCGCGACCCCCTGCTACGGTCCAAATTGTACAACCAGACATATGACACGTTGATTTCAGAGGACGCAAATAAAGCCTTTGAAATGCACGTGCAATAAACGATGCACTCAATTACCTGCCCGAACACCAAAAGGCGCGAATATGTATGATGTAATGACACGCTGGGTTCAAAGGTGTTGTTCTCACTCGGATTGCCTCGGCCAGTTTCGGCTCGGTCATACAACTTTGATGAGCCGACTGTGACGTTGTGTCAACAGGAAGGGTATGTTAATAGAGTCAATTTTGTAAGGCGAGCTCATAACAAGGTACGAGTGATGCTTTGAAGTTTCGTAATACCAATTATTCAATTAACAGTTGTGATTGTTAGCTGCAGTGTAATATCAGACACGTGCGGGTTTATTTTGGGATATTTGATATCCATGAGAGTTCTTGAGGTCATTGACGAGAGATGTTGAACCGAAATGTTGGGTCTACAGTTCCACAATGTCTGCGCTTGATTTAGTCTGTCATCCAGATCCGGAAATAAATATGTCCATGACAGCCCATGCAAGTCTTTGATATCTAGCAAGTTTAGATTACTGCAGTATCTGAAAATCTCTGGGCTCCTATTTATTATATTTCAAAACTATTATTCAACAAAAAAATATCAGTAAAATATATTCATTTCAAAGACTAGATGTCAGTCTACGGTTTATTATGCAGTCTACTTTCAGTTGGGTAGACTTGCATAAGTCTCTAAGGAAATAAATATTAGTTTAAATAATATTTTCGAGATTATATAAATAATATTACAGACTGGCGTCCTTTAATGCACCGTCCGCTTATGTAGACTTGCCTGTTATAAGGGAAGAAATACTAAACATCCATGGACTTATCATTCAGTACAGCCTTAGAGCAAGTCTAATAGTTGGACACTGGCAGCCAAAGGCATCAAGAGTTTAAACATGTCAGTGACGTTCAGGACCCACATAACATAGATAAATTGACAAGCAATAGTAATTGCAATCATATTAATTATCCAGTAAACTACGTTTATAACGAACACGCTTATAACGAACTGACGGACAAACTGCTTTTTGGTCCGGTCCATTTGCTGTAAATATGTTTAAAACGAACTGCGGTTATAACGAAATAAAATTAGTGGAACCTTTGAGTTCGCTATAACCGTAGTTTGCTTATATTGATAACTGAAAATTAATGTCATCATGATGCAAATACATGGCTTCACAAATTGAAAGAGAAGGCCCCGCAAGTGTGTCACTTGTTCTTAAGCCGTTTGATCTTTCGCAGTTAAATATGTACAAATCAATCACAGGTTGAGTAAATCCCATTTGAGATCGAACATAATTATAGTCCCAGTTTACACAATGGAATGCAAAATGTGTTTGCATTTTCGTTCGAAAAATGATAACGGTTTCTGGTGTTTTTAGGACGTATCTTTTGCAAGATTAAACACCGTGTATTTTAATGTAAGTCTTCACAGAACTAGAGGCGGAGAAGCAGTGTTCTCCTTGAAGATTACAGTACAACACAGAAGCATGATTACAGTCTGACCACCTTCTTTACTGTATGTTGCTTGCCGTAAAAAGGTGACTATGCTTGTCGTAAAAAGGTGACTATGCTTGTCGTAAAAAAGGTGACTATGCTTGTCGTAAAAAGGTGACTATGCTTGTCGTAAAAAAGGTGACTATGCTTGTCGTAAAAAGGTGACTATGCTTGTCGTAAAAAGGTGACTATGCTTGTCGTAAAAGGCGACTAACGGGATCGGGTGGTCAGACTCGCTGACTTGGTTGACGCATATCATCGATCCCAATTGCGTGGATCGATGCTGATGCTATTAATCACTGGATGGTCTGGTCCAGACTCGATTATTTACAGACCGCCGTCATATAGCCTGGATATTGCTGAGTGCGGCGTTAAACAAGAAACCAACAAACAAATTTACTGTATGTGTAGGGCAATCATAAAAAAAACAAGGAAAGAAGGAACACGGGTATTTTGTTAAATTCGATCCTGAGTGAATGTAATTGTAAACGTGCCGAGGCCGGTAATCATCTCAGAGTTCAATGTCCCGTTATTACTCAAACTGAAATCTAAACACAGGAAACCTTTATTATTATATAATAAAACCTTGGCTCTTAACGACCAGTAACAGGCCTATAGATAAACATCACTTACAAAAATAACGGAGACGTGTGTTTAGTTCTTCGCAAACACTTATCATATTATGTCACAACATTCATTTGTAAATACAAATGAAATATCAATGAAATGTGGCACGTGGGTGAGTGAGTTTGTGAGTGAGTGAGTGAGTCAGTGAGTGAGTGAGTGAGTCAGTCAGTCAGTCAGTCAGTCGCCAATGTCACAGGTAATTCACGCGAAATATCAGTAATTCAGTCGTGACCATGACAACCAGTCTTTGATACCAGAAACAATGGCAGATCGCACATTTTCGACCGAGACCCCCCTTAAATGGGCTACCATAACGGCACCCAAGGTTTGCACCTCACCATACCCCCAACGTGGTCACGGCTTGAGAAGTCACGTTTGCGGTAGAAGACCGCGGTGCTTGTAAAATTAAAAATGTCAAACGAGTTATCCCCCTTCCATTGAACACGAGCCATAAACAAACTCTCCTTTGTGACGTCAGTAGTTGTAATCACGTGACCACTACGGTCAAGTCTACAACAACTCAAATCAAACATGGCCGCGCAAGTGTTTGCCAACCGTTCTCCACTAAGCGGTTTTGAATTTGTAAAACATTTTTCAGCAAACATCAACATGTTTTCACAGAGTCACAATGTTTTGCCAGGCCGGTAATACTAACAGATCTTGTTGACACGAGGGCTACTATATTTCCTATGTTAACAATGATTTTTTGGGGCCGCGCACATCACTGTTGGCTGAGCGAGCTACTGTGGTGTAACAGTGGTTGCATTCGGAACGTTGAGACCTCAGTTTGAGTACCTTGGCAGTGGCGATACTGGCCGAGTGGGAGGTGCTGAGTCTCGGGATAGAGTCGACGGAGGTGTATATTGAGAGGGAATTAAAAACAGCTGAGCATTCGCCATTGTCGGTAATAGCGGCGGATATGTTTATAAGTTAGTGGTAACGTTTTCACAACGGTTTGTAAAGACACAGGTCCTTGATTTGATGATTTGAACAGACATAAGAGTGAGTTGGGTTTAACGCCGCCTTTAACAATATTCCAGTTGTATCACGGCGTGTCTGTTAATGTTGGATGAAAGCCAGAAGTGATGTAGATCTCAGACGTTTACCACTTTGGTGAAATCCCCGAACACGGTATGGTGCTGACCAACCTAAGAACATAATCGGTACGAATCGGTATTCGAACCCGCAATCATAGGTTCTGGAGTGCCCAATGGACGCAACTCTGTATAGCGAAATGCGTCGCTTTTGACAAATTGGCCACCCGTGCCCCCATAAAGACAAAAGAACTTTGATAGAAATATATTTAACGCCCAATAATATGTAGTTCTGCACCGTGACTGTTGAATATGTGTATTTTAGAAACAAAACCTTAATTTAAAAAAGTCTAGCCAGCTCTTTTGCACAAAATCAGCATCAGAAAAATAAATTAGAGGAGAGAAACGTATTGTGTACTGAAAGATTTCATAGACTATATGTTACCCACGTGAAATTTGGTATGCAGGCGTGAAAAGCCACGTGAATGTTCAATGAATCCTTCTAAAAGTAAGAGGGGTGGTGATGCATCCTTGTGGTTAAAGCGTTCGCCCGGGTTTGATTCCCCACATGGGTACAATGTGTGAAGCCCAATTCTGGTGTCCCCCGCCGTGATATTGCTGGAATATTGCTAAAAGCGGCGTAAAACAATGCTCAGTCACTCACGAATTCTAAAAGTAAGAAACAATAACGCATGATGTGTTCATGCAAAACAGGTCATCACTATCGGGATCGGATGATCAGGCTCGCTGACTTGGTTGATGAATGTCATCATCTAAAATTGCGTAGATCGAACCCCATGACGTCAATCACACGATTGCCGTCCTATGGCTGGAATATTGCTGAGCGCGGCGTTAATCAACAAACAACCACTAACGGTACAAAAAAGCGGATAGCAACATATAAGTGCGGGATATATCGATACATATATGGATGGGTATCACAGTATCTTTATATACTCACCGCCAAAAGAAACGCGAATACCATACATGTTGGTTTTATATGAAGAATTATTCATATTCAAGAGATATTAGATTGGTTCGAACGAACATACTGGTGTGTAGTGTGAATTGACGCTCACGAACGCATCACATGTGACGCCCCTGACTTGAAATGTACAATTTGTCTCGTGCAGGATTAGCGTGTAAAGTTTGGCAATAACGTGCAGCATATCGTGATAGAAATAAAGACACTCTGTGGTCACACTTGACTGATTGTTAGGTTTGTCATTCAATGGTACACATTGGAAACAGCTCTTCTTAACGCACATACTTCTCTATATGTTTCTAGACTCCGAGTTTCTTTCGGCGGTGAGTACATATTGAAAATGTAACGCATTAACGCTTCAGCAAACTCTTATCTACTCGATAATCTTACCTTATAAAAAACAACAGTTACGTCGGCGGTGGGCACAAGAAAAAAAACCCTAAAAAGTCCCAAACTAGTTTTTTACACGTTTTAACCCCGATATTAAAGATATTAAAAATAAAAACATACAACTTAATGGATAACAACTTCTGGTTTATTGTATATAGCGACGTTTCGGTGTAGATTCTTGCGCTGTGATGAGTGAGTGAGTGAGTGAGTTGGGTTTAACGCCGCTTTTAACACTATTGCAGTCATATCACGGCGTGTCAGCTTAAAGTGGGAGGAAAGCCCGAAGTGATGCAGGTCTCAGACGTTTACCACTTCGGTGAAACCCACGAGCACGGGTATGGTGCTGACAAACCTAGAAACATAATCGGGGCGAACCGGGATTCGAACCCACAATCATAGGTTTCTGGCGTGTCCAAGGGACGCAACTCTGCACAGCGAATCGCGGCGCCTTAGACGACTGGGCCACCCGTGCCCCCTTGCGCTGTGATGAAGCTGGGGTGACAACAACCAAGTGATGTGGTTGCTGGACTGGATGTATTTCTCAAGTCGATTGAGGACGTTGATGGTGTTCACTGCCACATCTCCATGGAGACGTCTTACTAACTGTTTGATTGGCATTGTAGAAGTTTATGAGTTATCACTTGGTTGATGTCACTCCAGCTGGTAAGAATCCTCATCGAAACGTCTCTATATGCAATGAATCAGAAGTTGTTATCCATAAAGTTATAAGTCGTCTTACTTGCCAACTTCTAGAATGACAATCAAACAGTTATAAATGTACGTTTTCCAATCATAATCGACAAAATATGTGGCTCAAATAATCACATTTACTTCCCACCTCCCAAACGGGATATTACGTTGCACCTCTCTTCCAATTTGACGGACACTTTGACTGACAGGTGACGTCAAAAGCACTTATCTCCCCTATCAGCCAACAGGGGGCGCAGTGATAACGCGTCTCTTTGATGTAAGCCGCAAACCCATCATAATGGGGTTGTTATCTAATCAAAATTATCTGAAACACATCACTTGACCGTCATAGTGGCGCAACATTGCATAGTCACCCACCAGGGGGCGTGTACAATGGGACTCTTATATTAACGCCATCTCATTACTTAGGCCAGTGGGATTGGGGGTGACGCAAGGCTCTGCCCCCCCCCCCCCCCCCCCCCCCGTCCCCTCCCCCAGCCCAGATGTCCGTATAGTGGAGATGGTTGTTTTACGAGAGGATTGTTTGATGGGTAGATACAGATGTTCCCTTTTGTTGGTTGGTCGTGATTTTATTGCAAGGGCGTATCGTGTGTTGTTTACAATCTGTTGCTGGTTCAACGAATGCTTTTACCGAGTCATGATGATGATGTTGATTGTCAATATCATTATTACTGTTGATTGTTTTTGATGGTGATAACATCGTCACCGTTGTTGTTGTTGATATTAACGTAGTGGTGACACCGATAGTGTGTGTGATACTTGTAACTGCTGAAGCAACACCGTACTAATATAATTATTGTTATTATTATCATCATTATAAATTGATTTGTTTTAGATTATTTATTGTGAATTAGAATGATGCTGTTGTTATTGACGGTGACGAAGACGAAGACGACAACGACGATGTTGCTGCTGCTGATAATGATGATTATGGCGACGATGATGATGCTGCCGCTGATGATGATGGTGAAACAAATATACGCTCACACCACGCAGAAATAATTATCACTCCCACAATAGAACCGACAATATAGATCAGTCAGTATCCCGATGGCGTTCACCGCTGCGGCACCATTTATTCCTTACGGGTACCCATTCTACAGATGTGTACCATAAACGGCATTCCAGCAATATGGCTGGGGTGGGGCACCGCATATTTCACATATTATACCATTAAAAGGAATCGAACCTTCGTCTTCGGCGTGATGAACCAAAGCTTTAATCACTAGGCTACTTCATCACTCGCAGCGCTAAGTTACGTAACATATCCAAGGGAACACTGTGATAACTGCTGGATTCGAACTTGTGTGGTCTGGACAGTGTACGTCACTTAACTGATGGGCGTGATGCGAGCGTAAATGCGGGGGTCATGTCATGACTTCAAAGTGATCCCCATAAATATAGGAGCACCATGTCACATTCCTCCCAACAAATATTTTACAAAAATATTGATGCACATCTCTTCGTAGTCTAACTGATATCTTGACCTCACATCACAACAGTCTAACATGTAAGTCATCTAATTCGTATTGAAACGGGCGGTCGGGTAGCCAAGTGGATAATGTGTCCACCCTTCACATTGACGACCGAAGTTCGATACAGTGAGTGAGTGTTATTTACTGTCCCGTGTGTTAGGTAATCACGAAATCCATCTTTTGATAGTACTACAGTAGACACGACTGTGTATAGATAGCACCACAGTAGACGCGGCTGTGTATAGATAGCACCACAGTAGACACGGCTGTGTATAGATAGCGCCACAATAGACACGACTGTGTATAGATAGCACCACAGTAGACACGACTGTGTATAGATAGCACCACAGTAGACCCGACTGTGTATAGATAACACTACAGTAGACACGACTGTGTATAGATAGCGTCACAGTAGACACGACTGTGTATAGATAGCACAAAAGTAGACACGACTGTGTATAGATAGCGCCACAGTAAACACGGCTGTGTATAGATAGCACCACAGTAGACACGACTGTGTATAGATAGCGCCACAGTAGACACGACTGTGTATAGATTGCATCACAGTAGACACGACTGTGTATAGATAGCACCACAGTAGACACGACTGTGTATAGATAGCGTCACAGTAGACACGGCTGTGTATAGATAGCACCACAGTAGACACGACTGTGTATAGATAGCACCACAATAGACACGGCTGTGTATAGATAGCGCCACAATAGACACGGCTGTGTATAGATAGCGCCACAGTAGACACGACTGTGTATAGATAGCACCACAGTAGACATGGCTGTGTATAGATAGTACCACAGTAGACACGACTGTATATAGATTGCAGACACGGTAGACACGACTGTGTGTAGATAACGCCACAGTTGACACAGCACCCTAGTAGACATGGCTGCACATAGATAGTACATTAGTAGACATGCGATCGTCCATGGACAGCACCGCAGTAGACATGGCTGCGTATAGAACTAAAGTAGACATGCCTGCGTCCGGCTTTGTGTGCCGTTCCCTCCCACATATAACTCCTACCTTTAACACTGACCACTCGAGGCGAACCTGCTACGTTCCAGCTGAAGGCGTGTTATGACGGTGATCGTATTTCGGTATTTATCTCCTAATTTCAAAGACATTTGGACACAATTATCCATTCAGGAAGAGTCTCTTCGACCAGAGATTCGGAAACTTCCCCGCCATGAGTGGTAGAATCAGTTCTGTTAGCAGACAACATCGACTTGAGACGCCGCGCAAGATACGATTACACGATCATTTTGTCCTTAACGGCGCCAGAGCGAAAGAACAAACCAAAGCCTCTTTGAAATTGGCATGGGCGTGATAGCGTTAACCATCAAGCTCTGGAAGAAACAAACCAACATCACGCATCATCAGCCGGATCATTTGGATTATCATTTCAAATTTTAAAACACGTCACTTTGTACATCGTCATGTGGAACTGTCAGTTTCAAATATGCTGGCGTTGGGTTTTAACGCAATTGGTTCCCGTTGCTTCCGAGAGTTGTCAGATTAAGGGTTAATGGGAGATTTACGAATAACCATGTATAAAGATCTCTGTCTCCCATTCGTCTCGGGGCGAGCCGATATGCTGGATATAACACGAGGTCTGATATACTGTGAAGTTGTAAATGAACAGTTGGCATTTTGCGAAATTGTATAATGTATGTATGTATGTGGGGGGAATGTATGCGTATAGGAACGCAGTAATACTGCGCTAATGGCGAGGCGTGGGGAGGCAAGTCTAAATTAGCTCCACGCCAGACGGTGGAAATACTGAGATTAATCTCGAGATAATTGATGACGATGAGATTTGGTGTTCAATTAGTATGGTAGACCAGACAATGAAAATTATGTTATGATGGCAAGTGTGTCTTCCTGTCTGGGATAGCCTAGACGTGTATTTAGTCGAACATTAACTTTATTTTATGGTGCTCAATATCATAAATAACTTGGCCCGAAATGTGGTTAGTCTACACTGGCATCCATTATGGCAAGACAAAACAAGACACTCGAATGTATTTTAATATGTTTACGATGCTCGTTATGCATGAACCTAGATGTATTGTTGAGTGAGTAAGTGAGTTGGGTTTGACACTCCTTTGATCTGCATTGCAGTGAAATCATGTGTGTTTAATGTGGGCGGTAAATTATTGTATTGGCAAGAAACAGACCACGTGTCCTTTGTCAGAGTGAGTGAGTATGGTTTTAAGCCGCTTTTAGCAATATTCTAGCAGCACCACGGCGGGGAGAGACCAGGAATCGTGTTCATACGTTGTACCCAAGTGGCAAATCTTGGCGTCACGAGCGAACAATTTAACAGCTAAGATTCGCACTTAATAGTTAAATCAAAAACGTTTCAGTAGAATTAAAATACGCATGTCAATATATTCTTCTTCCGTGAAATATTTATCTGAAGATACTCTCAAACATCAACATGTTTATTAAATATAAAAACACACCGATGGTATAATTACTGAGGACGATGTTGGATAACTGATAAAGTCTCATACGTGTTTTTTTTTATAGAAAAGATAGAAATATATCTCGTCGATTCAAAAGACACGAGATCTGTACTAAAACTTTGAAGACACAGACTTTTTAAATGCCATTCAAAGAATTGACACTGTTTCCAGTTTGCAGGGTTCACCGATCCTCCTCCCCTGTTATATGGTATGTACATACACGGTTCGCGAGATGAGGGACACTTGTTTTTCAAAGCCAAAAAATTACATTTTTTCTCCAGATAGTCTAGACTCTACAGACACGCGTCAAACACCACTGTCAGTATATTGCAATTTGATTTCCTTTACACACTTAATGGCGTGATGATTTTCCTGTGTGGGAACATGGCGGAAAATATACTCCAGACTGTACGATGTATGCCAACTCGGCGGGCTGGACGCTACACATGTTGGTGTGTTTGAGTGAAAACCACTTATGACAGATTACCGTTAGCTTACACACTCAAATTGTCCTAGTTTAAATGAAGGGTAAATAGTTTTGTAACTACACATAGATAAAACCCACTCAAGAAACATTTGCTGGCAGAAACATCGCTACTTCTGATATCTTTCATACCCGACATTTTGCTATCAGGACACTGCACATTGTGGACATAATTTATACAGACCTCGCGTATTCTAGGCATTTTGGACACAGGGTCCCGCTAATCCGGACATCTCCAATCCGTACGACTCGTACTCCATACACCCCGTATTGCGGTCATGTACATTCCAGACCGACGCTCATTACGGACACCTTCTTATCGGGAATCAACACACTGCACAGGCATATTCTGGACACCCATCCCACCGGACACTCCATCACCCTCATATTCCGGACACTCCACCCCCATATTCTGAACATTTACCCCATTCAAGACATACAGCTATTCCGGACACCCTAATATGAGGAACCTACACTCCGTACAGATATACACCCACCCACATACCAAACACCCGACCCGTAAAGATCCGGGGTAGAATAGATCTTTAGCAACCCATACTCTCCGTAAAAGGCGTCTATTCGTGTCGTAAGAGGCGACTAACGGGATCGGGTGGTCAGGCTCGCTGACTTAGCTGATGCATGTCATCAATACCTATTGCGTGGATCGATGCTCATGATGTCAATCACTTGACTGTCTGGTCCGGACTTGATTATCTACAGACCGCCGTCAAATAGCTGGAATATTGCTGAGAGCGGCGTTAAACAACAAACAAACAAACCAAACACCCCACCCCTATTGAGGTCATCCTCATCCCGGGAACTATGGTCTCTGTACATGCATGTTCCGGGTGTCAGGCTTGAGGACATGGTATCTGCCACACGTCACCCGAGTCCTGTTATTACCGACTACCCAGCGTACCATGTGACCTATCGCTTATAACAACTACCCTGTCGCCGTAACTCCTTACTGTGACCGACCGCCTCCGTGGTCTAGTGGTAGAGCGTCCGCCCGGAGAGAGGAAGGTCCGGGGTTCCATCCCCGACCGCGTCATACCAAAAGACGTTAAAAGATGGTACTTGTTGTTACCCTGTCTGGCACTCGGCGCTAAAATAGCATCCAATCATATTACCCTCATGAGCGAGATAATTTCTTTGCGAAATCATTGATTCGAAGAGAGATGGAGATCGTCACTTCCTGAACGAAGCTAAGGTTAGCGAATGGGAAAAGGGGATAATTTATCATAATATGATGTAGAAATACCCTAGGTTGACAGGAGTGACAAATCCATAGGAAACAAACCCATACTCCGAACACCTCCCATCCCTAGGACGCTTCTTCAGAAATGGACGTTTATGTTACATCAATATTCCGATCGCTTTCATCCCAGAGACACATGATGCGACCACCTTCTCACGGAGACACATATTACGGAAACTTTCCTCACGGACACATATTTTTCGCATACAATCACTGGATTGTCAGGCCCCGACTCGATCATTCACAGACCTCCGTCATATAGCTGGGACATTGCTGAGTGCGGCGTTAAACAACAAACAAACAAACAAACACGGAGACCTAATAGAGATGTCTAACATACATATTCAGGAAAACAATGACGTGCTATGCACCACGTGCTCCTAGTTAGGTGTCTTGTACTAGGACCTTGACCCCGTTCCACAAAGCGATCGTAACCCTGTGTCTGTCGCGAGTCAATGTTAAATTATGAGAGTTACGATCACCTTAGCGCTACGATCGCTTTGTGGAACGGGACCCTGGTGTATAAATCATCTTCCTGATGTCAGGGGTTATTTATTTCACCAGGAGAAGTATGTCACGCCATGCAAGAGCTTTATAACTGTCTGCGCATTACTTCCTTTAAATCACCTTATTAGTCAACACCGAAAACATAATCACAAATTTAGAAATATATAACAATCTTTTATTGTTCATTAATTGCTGTTCTTCCGTTACAAGATTTATAAAGTTCTAAACGATTATGTAAAGGGTCATATTTTTAACAAGTGCAAACCGCACGTATATGAATTAGCGGGATGTAAAACTGTAGCAATAAATTCTTATCACATGTGGAATTCCCACAAAGTTCTCATTATTGTAAAGGTTGGGGAAGTTATTGTGGCATTAAACGGTATTGATTAGTTACTCAGAAAACGATATTAAGTAGTATAAAATAGCCACCCAAATGGGCGTTGTCAACCATTTCAATAAATCCAATTGTATTTGGTCATGTCAAACATTGAGTGTATTTAATTGCGCATTGCATAAACGTCAGCACAGATCTTGAGTTTACAGACATGTTTACCCAGATTAACTTTTTAGACCACCCATCATTTTTTCATCTCCTCACGAACAAGCTCTCTCTATACTATCTCATAATTCAGCTATTAACAGCACTTAGCGAAAATTCTCGAAGCAGTAAACTTTAAGAGTCCTCTAAACCGCCCTCCTTCGGTGATATCGCTACTGTGGAATACCGGGGGCCTCCGCAGTGAGAGGGACTCATCGGGCGGGTGGGATTTACGATCTATGGCGGCCATCTTGGATTGGAGTGGCGCTATATTGATCCAGTCCGTATGACCGTTACACGACGTTGTCAATCTCCACAAGACGAAAGATATTGACTGTCACTTTTGCATACACAAGTCGGCACAACCCTCGACACATTGTCTTTGATGGCAGACATGTACAAAACCTTTCTCCTAGCGGGTTCTCACGGCGACGCTAGGTGGCGTTTTTACGGCGAGATTTGGCGAGACTTAATGGCGGGCCGCGAGACGGGAGAATTCGTTTGAGGCGAAAGGGAGTTGCGGTCTTCGCTAAGCAAGGGCCGCGAGCCGAAGACGAGGCCAGGCAACTGGAATTTTGTCTCTGGTTTCGAAGGTGTTCCCGTGACTGGGTTCTCGACAAACAGAGTATTAGCTGCACTGTGTTTACACGTAGAGGTAGCCAAACTAAAAATCCAGTGTTGGTTCTCAGTCTAAGAGTTTTTGGATCAACGTTTGTTTGTTAAAGTCTTGGTTACAAGAAGGGTGAAAAAATAGACGTTTGTCCAAGTACAACTGCAACACACTCTACAAATAAACACAATTTCTTGGAATTTGCAAACTTGACCTAATCAATAGGAACATCTATAGTTACGGGAACACCGGGATCAGTCATCTTTAATCATCACTAAAATATGTAGAACACGTATCTTCTTCAACGTCATCCCGTCTGATCGCAGTGTCTGACATCAGTGAAGATTGAACACACATATACATTTAATAAGAAAATATCTCGATTCAATGCTCGCTTTATCAAACCTGTGACATGCCCATGTATTTTGTACTTTTTTCAATTCGTGTTATATGATACACAATACAAACATGATTATAAAAACTATTTCATACCAAATTAATATACAATAAAATTAAATTATTTTTTGTCCGCAAAAATATGAGACCCACACAATATTGTCTGAATTGATCGAACTCTTACGAAGATCATATTTTTGTTGCACATGTTGAACTTAAGCTGTTTACAAAGCGTTGGCCAGGTCGAAGATCTCATAGATGAACAGATATTCTAATTTGGCAAGAAAAGGGCATAAAAAAGTGTTCTGCTAAAATATTTAAACAATTGCCTAAATTTTAAACCTCTTAAAATCTATACCTGCGTGATGAGGGAGGTCACACACGAACATATATGGAGCGGAATTTCCCTAAAACTCCAAGCTTTCGTTTTCTTTAAAAAAATTACGTCGAGGTAATTTGGCAAAGTTTGAAAAGACGAGCTGTTGTCCTTTTGACTAATCCCGTTGCGTTAGAAGTGGCTGTGGCATCACGATGCCTTGTTGTTTGATAACGAACGTCTTGTACCAAGTTTAATCCCCGTTCAGACAGACTTACCTTCGCGAGTGCGTGGCCTGTTTCGTGAATTGTACCACAAACAGTTAAAAAAACCAGGATTCGATTTTCTATATTGCACGTCACGTGGGCAGTCATTGAGGACTCGGTTTTTATAAGTATTGTGTGCTTAGGTTTCTTGTCTTTTTTGTTTGTTTTATTTTCGGTCTATTTTGTGTAGAGTCTGAATGTTTAGATACTGTTGCGGGTTGAGTTTAGCCTGAGATCCCCTTGCAGGCTTGGTATGAAGAGTGAGTGAGTGAGTGATAATAGCAATAATAGCAACCTGAGCATAGTTACTCTTGGCGTGTAAGTGAGTGAGTGAGGCGCCTGTGAACTAATTCACGGAGGATTAGCAGTAATTCAGTCGTGCCCATGGCGTGAGTGAGTGAGTGAGTGATTTATAACAGCAACATCAACAGCGTTACTTTTAGCTATGAGTATATCAGAAATTGTTTTGCGTATATTTGTGTGTAATTTTATTTGGTGACGCTGCTTAGTCACAATTGTCCGCGTTCATGTTGAGCTTTCTGTAGACATCACAATAACATAACAAGCGGCATATATTTGTCTCCAGTCGCAGCTGGATATCGTTATATAGAGGTTCATTCCTCGGCGTGCAGATGCTGAGGAACGGACAAAGTTCAGGTAGAAACAATTGGTCTAGCAGACTCAGCACTGGCTCTGTTGACATAAATAATGTCGACAATATACTCAACAGCACAACGCTTGTGCATAGTGATGAATGATCGACTGTTTCTTAATTGGGCCATAAACTATCATGAATCAGGACAGGAAATGGGAATGCGTTGTGTGTTTCAGAGTGTGTTGTCATGGTAAATTAACTCCTGAAACAAGTAGTAGAAAGAGTCTGTGTGGATCTATGATTAATCGTTCGCTCGTTTTTTCGTACGTTTTTTTCGTTCGTTTTTATCGTTCAAGTGAGTGAGATCATAGATGTTTAACACTTTGGTGAAACCCACGAGCTGGCCTAGGATCATAACCGAGCAGAATCATTGAATCCTATCCCGACAAAGGGAAGCAACTCCTTAGGCACCTTAGGCCACTGACCCCATGCCTTCATCATAGTACAGATGAAGTAGACGGGATACACGTTGTTACGTGGAACTATTCTGGGAGACATCAGACAGCCCTATGTATGACTTACCTTTCTCACTTATCTCACGCAACAGACACTGAAAACAAAATGTCCGAGAACTCTCAAGCAAGTCTGCATATTTTCAGTTTGTCTGTAATCCTTGACAGAAGTAAGGCGTGTGTTTTTTAACTTATATGAGCTAGCCTGTCTCCCAGCAGTCCCTAGAGAATAAATTAAAAAATGAATCAAACTCTAGATTGATTTGGTAATCTAAATTGACTCGGTTCTGGACCTAAAATTATGCATCGCGTCATATTTTTAGCATGTAAAAAATATTGTTGAATAAGAAAACTTATCGGGTATACTGCTGACAGACAAGAAACAGACTTTTGATAGAAAATTAAATAAAACCTGTTAAACCAAAACATTTAAAAAATAATTCTGTGTTAAATTACTGAAAACACGCAACAAGAAGCGTGTTTAAGTACACATCTAATAAGTCTGGTCGCAGGGGTACAAGGACCAAGTCACCGACCTCACCACCCCATTCCTTTGTTGGCTGGCTTTCCAACAAAGCGGGTCTTGTGTTCGAATCCCAAATTGGTACTGACCATGGTCTGTCGGCACCATGACGTAGTCGTTGGTAAACGTCTGCGACATGAACTGCTTAACGCCATCTTCACGCATATTACTGCCAGGTATAAACCATAATATATGTCTGTTCAAAACTCATTCATCTGCGAATTGAGATGATGCTAAACAGTACAGCATATCAATTGCAATGAATTGGAAATTCTGTCAGAGAGCGACGTGGAATATTGTTGATCACTTATAAACATATGAGGAAATGTTCACCTGTGCAGTTAATCGACTATCTATCCTGCAATGTTGAGGTCGTGTGCACCTGTGTAGTTAATCAACTATCTATCCTGCAACTTTGAGGTCGTGGGCACCTGTGTAGTTAATCAACTATCTATCCTGCAACGTTGAGGTCGTGTGCACCTGTGTAGTTAATCAACTATCTATCCTGCAACTTTGAGGTCGTGTGCGCCTGTGTAGTTAATCAACTATCTATCCTGGAAATTTGAGGTCTTGTTCACCTGTGCAGTTAATCAACTATCTATCCTGGAACTGTGAGATCGTGTGCACCTGTGTAGTTAATCAACTATCTATCCTGCAACTTTGAGGTCATGTGCACCTGTGTATTTAATCAACTATCTATCCTGCAACTTTGAGGTCGTAATCACCTGTGCAGTTAATCAACTATCTATCCTGCAACGTTGAGGTCGTGTGCACCTGTGTATTTAATCAACTATCTATCCTGCAACTTTGAGGTCATGTGCACCTGTGTATTTAATCAACTATCTATCCTGCAACTTTGAGGTCATGTGCACCTGTGTATTTAATCAACTATCTATCCTGCAACTTTGAGGTCATGTGCACCTGTGTATTTAATCAACTATCTATCCTGCAACTTTGAGGTCATGTGCACCTGTGTATTTAATCAACTATCTATCCTGCAACTTTGAGGTCGTAATCACCTGTGCAGTTAATCAACTATCTATCCTGCAACTTTGAGGTCATGTGCACCTGTGTATTTAATCAACTATCTATCCTGCAACTATGAGGTCATGTGCACCTGTGTATTTAATCAACTATTTATCCTGCAACTTTGAGGTCATGTGCACCTGTGTATTTAATCAACTATCTATCCTGCAACTTTGAGGTCAAGTGCACCTGTGTATTTAATCAACTATCTATCCTGCAACTTTGAGGTCGTGTGCACCTGTGTAGTTAATCAACTATTAATCCTGCAACTTTGAGGTCGTGTGCACCTGTGTAGTTAATCAACTATTTATCCTGCAACTTTGAGGTCGTAATCACCTGTGTAGTTAATCAACTATCTATCCTGCAACTTTTAGGTCGTGTGCACCTGTGTAGTTAATCAACTATCTATCCTGCAACGCTGAGGTCGTGTGCACCTGTGTAGTTAATCAACTATTTATCCTGCAACTTTGAGGTCGTGTTCGCATGTGTAGTTAATCAACCTTCTGCTCTGCAACTTTGAGGTCGTGTTCACCTGTGCAGTTAATCAACTATTTATCCTGCAACTTTAAGGTCGCATTCACCTATGTAGTGAATCAACCATCTATCCTGCATCTTTGAGAGCGTGTTCACCTGTGTAGTTAATCAACTATCTATCCTGGAACTGTGAGATCGTGTGCACCTGTGTAGTTAATCAACTATCTATCCTGCAACTTTGAGGTCGTGTGCACCTGTGTAGTTAATCAACTATTTATCCAACAACTTTGAGGTCGTGTTTGCATGTGCAGTTAATCAACCTTCTGCTCTGCAACCTTGAGGTCGTATTCACCTGTGCAGTTAATCAACTATTTATCCTGCAACTTTAAGGTCGCATTCACCTATGTAGTGAATCAACCATCTATCCTGCATCTTTGAGAGCGTGTTCACCTGTGCAGTTAATCAACTATCTATCCTGGAACTGTGAGATCGTGTGCACCTGTGTAGTTAATCAACTATTTATCCTGCAACTTTGAGGTCGTGTTCACTGGTGCAGTTAATCAACTATCTATCCTGCAACGTTGAGGGCGTGTTCACATGTGCAGTTAATCAACCTTCTGCTCTGCAACTTTGAGGTTGTGTTCACCTGTGTAGTTAATCAGCTATCTATCCTGGAAATTTGAGGTCGTGTTCACATGTGCAGTTAATCAACTATCTATCCTGGAACTGTGAGATCGTGTGCACCTGTGCAGCTAATCAACTATCTATCCTGCAACTTTGAGGTCGTGTTCACCTGTGCAGTTAATCAACTATCTATCCTGCAATGTTGAGGTCGTGTTCACCTGTGCAGTTAATCAACTATCTGTCCTGCAACTTTGAGGTCGTGTTCACCTGTGCAGTTAATCAACTATCTATCCTGCAACTTTGAGGTCGTGTTCACCTGTGCAGTTAATCAACTATCTGTCCTGCGACTTTGAGGTTGTGTTCACCTGTGCAGTTAATCAACTATCTGTCCTGCAATGTTGAGGTCATGTTCACCTGTGCAGTTAATCAACTATCTGTCCTGCAATGTTGAGGTTGTGTTCACCTGTGCAGTTAATCAACTATCTGTCCTGCAATGTTGAGGTCATGTTCACCTGTGCAGTTAATCAACTATTTATCCTGCAACTTTGAGGTCGTGTTCACCTGTGCAGTTAATCAACTATCTGTCCTGCAATGTTGAGGTCGTGTTCACCTGTGCAGCTAATCAACTATCTATCCTGCAACTTTGAGGTCGGGTTCACCTGTGCAGTTAATCAACTATTTATCCTTCAACTTTGAGGTCGTGTTCACCCGTGTAGTTAATCAACTATTTATCCTGCAACTTTGAGGTCGTGTTCACCCGTGTAGTTAATCAACTATTTATCCTTCAGCTTTGAGGTCGTGTTCACCTGTGCAGTTAATCAACTATCTGTCCTGCGACTTGATCATCAACCATGTGTCCTGCAACTTCAGCTATTGCCCAACTGTGCTGTTAATCAACCATCAGTGCTGCGGCTAGATAATCAACCATCTGTCCTGCAACTTGAGCGCTGTGCCAATCTATGCTGTTAATCAACCATCAATGCTGCGGCTAGATAATCAACCATCTGTCCTGAACTTGAGCGCTGTGCCAATCTATGCTGTTAATCAACCATCTATCCTGCAACTTGAGGTCGTAATATGCGGCATTATAAGATCCTGTAGTCGTAGGAGAGGTGTGGGGGATCAGGACGTACAGTGCAGACGCAGTTCACACTTGTCGGACTTAAAGTGTGAGTGAGTTGGGTTTAACGCCTATTTTAACAGTATTCCAGTTATATCACGGCGTGTCAGCTTAATGTGGGAGGAAAGCCCGAAGTGATGCAGGTCTCAGACGTTTACCACTTCGGTGAAACCCATGAGCACGGACATGGTGCTGACAAACCTAGTCGGACTTACAGTCACAGCGACAAGGTGCATAAACTGCTGAGCTAGTGAAAGTATACATCCATCTTTGGTGGTGACTAAAACTGAAAGAAGAAAGAAATTTTTATTCCATGGCGATGCTTTTGATACGGGCATTACGTTTGCAGCTCAGTAACGTTTTGATAATATTTGTATTTTTGTGGTCAAATTCAATTTCAAGTGTATGAGTTCTTTTGCCCGGCTGTTTAAGTTACAGTATAGAACACGTCACTCAAAATCATTAATTCCGGATGCAATAACACCGAGCGAGTATTCATCTACAACTACACTTAAAAATTAAAACTTTGATAAAGGGACAAAATGAAAGTACTATACATTTGGTGGTAAACACTGAGCATTTTGTCAAGACGTCCATTGTTGTCTTGGGATGGGCAGTAGTGACCTTGATGATGACAAATTCAAAAGATTTATATCTGATAGATCTGACGGTTCCCGTTAATAACAAACTGATAATTCTCTTCATTATTTCTTCATCTGTGCCAAATGTGACATTATTTGAAATATACTGTAATATATGTTACTCGGGAATATAATGCTTCCTTAAAATAAACAAACTTAAATGGAAATCAGTCCATGCCTTCGTCATAAACAGTGAGAGGTGACATTTAATCAAGTAGCTGGCTGCAAACTGCTGTATATGTGTACTGATGTTTAACCATTGTCAACATGCATTCTGTAACCGCGTTTGTAAGTTTGCGTCCAACTCAAGTCTAGAATGCCTTGGCAAGTCTAGATTGCCCTGGCTGAAACTAGGGATAATTCTGGGATCCATTTTGATATTTGTTTCTTATGTTGTAGAACATATTTTTTTTGGTTTTCAGGAATCGTGCATATCTTCTCACACGGAACACCGACTCATCCTGAGTGACATTGGTCTGCGTGACATTTAGTCTGCATGATATTTCGTCCTTCGGATAATCCAGCCCCCATGTCTTTCGGACAGGGTTCCTGTTATTGACTTTAGTGGCTACCACGCCTCTCTGCTCAGGCGACCGTTATTGACTATAGCGGCCACGCCTCTCTGAACAGGCGACTGTTATTGACTATAGTGGCTACCACGCCTCTCTGAACAGGCGACTGTTATTGACTATAGTGGCAATCACGCCTCTCTGAACAGGCGACTTTTATTGACTATAGTGGTTACTACGCCTCTCTGAACAAGGGACTGTCATTGACTATAGTAGCTACTATGCCTCTCTAAACAGGCGACTGATATTGACTAAAGCGGCCATGCCTCTGGGAACATGTGACTCTTACTGACCATAGAGGTCCACACGCCTTTCGAACAGGCGGTTATCGTTCACTTGTGAAGGCTCTGTGGCTGCTGAGCAGGGTGGATGCCGGGTTCTCCGTGCTGATGGAGATAGGGACTTGGTGTCCACAATGTCTCCTAAGAATGGAGAGCGAGTGGTGACATTCTTTACAAAGACCATCGTGGACATTCTGGGCTAGTCCTTGGCCTTAGTTGGGGAAAGGACAAAAGTCTGAATAGACAGACTTTCGAGGTGACAAAACCCACAGTGGACAAGAGACCCGACTGAGGATAAATCTGTTAACGTAAAGTTTACCCATGCAACTGGGGTAGTATAACCTAAGTTAACCACCTTGTGGTTAAACCCGACCCAGGTGAGGATCAGTTGGCCACAATGGTGACAAGAAGTTGGGGATGACCCGAAAGAAAGCACCCTAGCTGAAATAGATTGTTTAAGGTCGCGTTCAACACTATTCTAGCTTTGTGAACCGGACTGTAAATATTCGAGTCTGGGCCTGATAAACAAGTCTTTGATATAATGAGGAACTATCCACGGCTCCATATACCAGAGTTACACGAAGAAGAAGAAGAAGAAGAAGGAGAAGAAGAAGAAGGAGAAGAAGGAGAAGAAGGAGAAGGAGAAGACGAAGGAGGAGGAGAAGAAGAAGAAGAAGAAGAAGAAGAAGGAGGAGAAGAAGAAGAAGAAGAAGAAGGAGAAGAAGGAGGAGAAGAAGAAGAAGAAGAAGAAGAAAACCAGTAGGCCTACTAGACACTAATTACATAATGGTACATTTAAAATATATAAAAAAAAAGAAAGGAAAAATTAGTTGCAACTTTGTATATTACTACACCCACACCCACAGCCACACCCACACCGATACACCCACACACACATCCGCATTAAAATCCCGCTCAAAGCATTCAAACAGGTAAGCATACAGGACGCTCACAGCAATCTCATACACGTAATGACAAGTTGTAAAGAACGCTCTTAAGCATACAATAGCAGACATCCATTTAGCACATAGGTATCTCAGGGGTCCGGACATTGCCCCACATATTGATCTAACACGGTGAAGATCTGATTTCGGACACTGAGTAAGACGAAAGTCAATATGTATTATTATAGTCAAATGTAAATAAAACGGCGTTTTAAATCGTATGTAGTATTTTGTTTTATATCATTTCATAATCAAAGTGGGGGAAAATTCAAGAATGTCAGCGTGAGGTTTAGTCCGAGTGGGAAATTGTCCGCGTGCCGAATGTCATACACTCAGGTTTGTCGATGGCTATTCTAGCCTTGAATTCCCACGGCGATATCTTCATGGGGGATGTTACCCCCAAAGACAGCGTGTAACACTTATCAAACTTAACATTGTGATTTACGTTTCCATATCTTTAAAATTAAATGTTTGAAAATAATGGTGTTTTTAACAATCAATGTTATAAACCGGAAGGTCAGTTCTCCTGGCAATATCTTATCAGTGTATTGATCAGCTCCGCGTCAAGCCTTCCCTAGCCATTGTCCAGTACTCCCTGACCAATGTCCATCTCAGCCCTTACATCAACAAGTGTCTATCAGGTTGAGTAGTGCTAGATCTGATCTGATTTGACCACAAACACCCCAAGGACACGGCCCGGAATGTCTGGAGCCTGGTCAAGCCTAATCCCCAGACCAGACAGTCCGACTGCCCACTTAATTAGCCACAGAATAAGTCCTTAATCGGGTTAGGGGATTAGAGCTGATTCATCTATCTGGTAGGCGTCTGTCATCTGCGGTAATCCTTGCGGCGGAGTGGATGAGGAGGGTTAATTAGACTTCCGACTCCTGTAGGGTTAATCCGGTTCCGGGTTAAGCTGCGGAAACTGGGGTTAATCCCGTCAGCTGTATTGCACGGGATGAGGACGTATTTGTTTGTGTTGGCCATTTTAGTTGTGGAAAAATAGATAATCCAATCCATATTTGGAATTAAGCAGCAATGGGGTTAATGGGGTTCTATTCAACGTCTGGTAAATGGCGGAGTAGTAAAGAAAGAGTTAATCCTTAGCGGCGCTAGCGTGTCGGGGAACTAGCATGTGAAGGGTTAATCTGGTTTCTGGAAATAAAAAAGATAAATGTGACACGCAACTGAAGATGTACAATAATGCAAATATATATTTAAGTATGTGTCTTTTTTTCAAAGTATATCTATACAGGATGCACTCATGCCTAATGTCAAACTATACCGGTGCTATCATTGTGCATGACAATCTGATATTAAATATTATTATATTTTGGTTATATCATCTAATATGTTTCTTCGTCGTGTGTTGGATATCCGGCTTAGCGATTAAAATACATATGGCCTTCTGTTGAGGAACCGTTGAAAATAGTGTCCTAGGTTTGCTGGAAATAGTGTGTCTTGGGTTTGTTGGAAATAGTGTGTCCTGGTTTTGTTGACAAAAGGCTGTCTTGGGTTTGTTGGAAATAGTGTGTCCTGGTCGCAGTTGGACATGGTGCCTCCTGTGTTTGTTTGGACATGGTGCCTCCTGTGTTTGTTTGGACATGGTGTGTCCTGTGTTTGTGTGGACATGGTGTGACCTGTGTTTGTTTGGACATGGTGCGACCTGTGTTTCTTTGGACATGGTATGGCTTGTGTTTGTTTGGAAATGGTGTGTCCTGTGTTTGTTTGGACATGGTGTGTCCTGTGTTTGTTTGGACATGGTGTGTCCTGTGTTTGTGTGGACATGGTGTGTCTTGTGTTTGTTTGGACATGGTGTGTCCTGTGTTTGTGTGGACATGGTATGGCTTGTGTTTGTTTGGAAATGGTGTGTCCTGTGTTTGTTTGGACATGGTGTGTCCTGTGTTTGTTTGGACATGGTGTGTCCTGTGTTTGTGTGGACATGGTGTGTCTTGTGTTTGTTTGGACATGGTGTGTCCTGTGTTTGTGTGGACATGGTGCCTCCTGTGTTTGTTTGGACATGGTGCCTCCTGTGTTGTTTGGACATGGTGTGTCTTGTGTTTGTTTGGACATGGTGTGTCCTATGTTTGTTTGGACATGATGTGTCTTGTGTTTGTGTGGACATGGTGTGTCCTGTGTTTGTTTGGACATGGTGTGTCTTGTGTTTGTTTGGACATGGTGTGTCCTATGTTTGTTTGGACATGATGTGTCTTGTGTTTGTTTGGACATGGTGTGTCCTATGTTTGTTTGGACATGATGTGTCCTGTGTTTGTGTGGACATGGTGTGTCCTGTGTTTGTGTGGACATGGTGTGTCCTGTGTTTGTGTGGACATGGTATGGCTTGTGTTTGTTTGGACATGGTATGGCTTGTGTTTGTTTGGACATGGTGTGTCCTGTGTTTGTGTGGACATGGTGTCTCCTGTGTTTGTTTGGACATGGTGCCTCCTGTGTTGTTTGGACATGGTGTGTCTTGTGTTTGTTTGGACATGGTGTGTCCTATGTTTGTTTGGACATGATGTGTCTTGTGTTTGTGTGGACATGGTGTGTCCTGTGTTTGTTTGGACATGGTGTGTCTTGTGTTTGTTTGGACATGGTGTGTCCTATGTTTGTTTGGACATGATGTGTCTTGTGTTTGTTTGGACATGGTGTGTCCTATGTTTGTGTGGACATGATGTGTCCTGTGTTTGTGTGGACATGGTGTGTCCTGTGTTTGTGTGGACATGGTGCGACCTGTGTTTCTTTGGACATGGTATGGCTTGTGTTTGTTTGGACATGGTATGGCTTGTGTTTGTTTGGAAATGGTGTGTCCTGTGTTTGTTTGGACATGGTGTGTCCTGTGTTTGTTTGGACATGGTGTGTCCTGTGTTTGTGTGGACATGGTGTGTCTTGTGTTTGTTTGGACATGGTGTGTCCTGTGTTTGTGTGGACATGGTGCCTCCTGTGTTTGTTTGGACATGGTGCCTCCTGTGTTGTTTGGACATGGTGTGTCTTGTGTTTGTTTGGACATGGTGTGTCCTATGTTTGTTTGGACATGATGTGTCTTGTGTTTGTGTGGACATGGTGTGTCCTGTGTTTGTTTGGACATGGTGTGTCTTGTGTTTGTTTGGACATGGTGTGTCCTATGTTTGTTTGGACATGATGTGTCTTGTGTTTGTTTGGACATGGTGTGTCCTATGTTTGTTTGGACATGATGTGTCCTGTGTTTGTGTGGACATGGTGTGTCCTGTGTTTGTGTGGACATGGTGTGTCCTGTGTTTGTGTGGACATGGTGTGTCCTGTGTTTTTTGGACATGGTGTGTCCTGTGTTTGTGTGGACATGGTGTGTCCTGTGTTTGTTTGGACATGGTGTGTCCTGTGTTTGTGTGGACATGGTGTGTCCTGTGTTTGTGTGGACATGGTGTGTCCTGTGTTTGTGTGGACATGGTGTGTCCTGTGTTTTTTGGATATGGTGTGCTAGGGACAAGTTAGAAATGACGCCTCGATCTTCTGAGAAAACAGAAACTGACAGGACCAGCTTGACACGATTGGCTTGAAACACATTTGACACTTCGATTGAAACCAACATTTAAGGGAAATTTTAACACACTCCATTGCCATACACAAATATGAAATTGAAGGCGTGAGGTCATTTGAAGCCACGGCATCGTCTTGATGAGTTTGGAAAGCTCTTCCTGTTGGATTCCAGTGTTAAGAGTTCTGGAAATCCATTTTGTGAACAAACACGGATATTTCAAACATATATATGTTCCAAAAATTGAGTGAATTCCATACATGGTGTAGAATGATTGTGGTATCTCATTAATAATCAAGTTAATACTATTGTATATAATATGTTCTACTGCTGTTATAGCATGTCTGAATTTAGATGGGAAGATATTATCTTGGCTTTGCCTGTTTATCAAACCCCTTTCACTGTATTTAAGTGGAGATTAATATTATGAACACACAATGCCATTTAGAAAGTGGTCAAAAGTAACAAATGTTATATTTGGGATGACACTTTTTTTTAGTAAAGTACAGATTCTCGTACTTTTTGGGGTTCAGTCCCATCCGGGATTTATAAATGAATATTGTTTAAAAAAAACAAAACTGATTGTATCATAGCAAATTTACAAATAACGACGTACCAATGTAGAATTTCTACCAATAATTTTATCAAACCCTGAATTGTTCCTTTATATTTACCGCCCAGCTCTTCAAATTTAGCCATAAAATTCAAATAAACCGATCGATCTCACAAAAAACGTTAAAGATATGTAAACACTAAGTCTAATCTCTTTCCAAATACGTTCAAAGATTTTTGACCTGGTATATTTGCACTAGGACGGGTTCCCATCGTGTTTATTTTTTCGCATTGGCGCAAATTGCGAAACGTGATCGCGTAGGCAATGCTAAGTTTATTTGTTTGGATATGCACGCTTTAGACGGAATAATGGTCCTGAAATTTGAATTCCTGGAAATGTTTTGATATCGATGACAATGCTGGGGCACAAGTGCGAACATTTTGGTCTATCTATTGACCATGCGGTTTTGTATGAATCTAAAATGGCAGCCAAAAATATTCATATGTGAGCTTGTGATAAATATTCCGTTGTACAAAGATGATGTGGTGGACAAGTGTACATGAATATTCACACCCTAGGACAGTCGGAGAACATTAGGACCACAGTTGCTGGTCAGATGTATTCGAACATGGAAGAGCCAGGTAAGATGGGTTTCACTCCGCTTTTGAACACTATTCCAGTTTTATCATGGGGGAACGGCGCTAGTTACGACCTGTTTAATTACGTGAAAGCATCGCGATTCTTTAAGCACTGCAGGTATAATGAGCCACCGGTTTTATTTCCAATTGTTCCTTATTTTACCGCCCACCGGTTTGAATTCCAAGTTTCGCTCATATTATTGACCACGGGTTTGATTTCCTTGCGTCGCTCATATTATCGACCAACGGTTGACATAATTTGTGACGTAGTTGTGATAGTGTTAACGTTGGTGCCAAACGGCATTCACCAGCCAGTTAGTACATGGAAGCTAAAACTATGCCACATTGTTTGACTCAGAAGAAGCGACGGATATATATATATATTGTTTCAGGTAGAACATGAGATGTGGATGTAACGAGAATAATACGGTCTGGCCCGTGGAGACTTTGGGCCGTAAGAGGCGCCCAGTAGCCCCTGAGTGAGTATGTTCAGTTTAACGCCGCTTTTAACAGTATTCCAGTTATATCACGACGTATCAGCTTGATGTGGGATGAAAGGCCGAAGTGATGCAGGTCTTAGACGTTTACCACTTCGGCAAAACCCACGACATGGACATGGTGCTGACAAAACTATAAATATAATTGGAGCGAACCGGGATTCGAACCCACAATCATAGGTTTCTGGCGTGGCCAAGGGACGCAACTCTACACATCGAATAGCGGTGCCTTAGACAACTGGTTCCCCCTCAGGTACGGTCATAGTACCGAGTTCAGCTCGGGTATGAACACTGGTAGCGAGGTCTGGATTCGACTCCAAGCAGTGTGTCACATTTATAGTATCACCCTGCAGACGGAATAAACAACGGTATTTTGACATCATGAGAGGCGGAAGTGTCGCCATGGTTACGGACAAATATCAAACAATCCCACTGCGACTAGTAACCAGTATGTACGCATGTCCCGAAGCCCTTCACCCTCCCCAACATTCAGTGACATTCACACTGTATATTGCACACACACATACAGTGTGTTGTCAACGTCGCATTGCTTGCCACCCATTGGTGTGTGTGTTCCCCTGTAGTGGCAACGCCCTTATACAATCACCAGACATTGCCGAGACAATGCGGATAATTAGTGACTAACCCGGATAAACACATAATGGCCGCCGATGTGTCATGCACACGCAACGTAGACAACATCCTCGTTGTGTCTGTATACTCAGCAACATTAGTAACGCACCATAGTTTAGCTTCCAGTAAGCGCCAGGCAGTGTGACTATACTCAGAAGCATTAGTAACGCACCATAGCTTAGATTCTAGTAAGCACCAGTCGGTGTGACTATACATTAGTTACGCATCATAGTTTAGCTTCCAGTGAGTGTCAAGCGGTGTCGTTTTATACTCAGCAACATTAGCAACGCACCATAGTTTAGCTTCTGGTAAGCGCCAGGCGGTGTGATTGTATACCCCGCAACATTAGTAACGCATCATAGTTTAGCTTCTTGTGAGCGTCAGGCGGTGTGATTGTATACTCAGGACCATTAGTAACGCATCATAGTTTAGCTTCTTGTGAGCGTCAGGCGGTGTGATTGTATACTCAGCAACATTAGTAACGCATCATAGTTTAGCTTCTTGTGAGCGTCAGGCGGTGTGATTGTATACAAGGTGAGGTGACATGTGGTTTAACATCGCGTTTAATGTCATCGCACATTTCGCAATGTGTATGCATATGTGTGCTTGAACCATTCCGGACTAAAGCTGGTTTTATTGTACTTGCCCACTGAAATACCATGCCGCAGTTTGACATGACTACCCCACTCAGACACAGTACACTGACTCCGAGCCGACCAGTCTTTGTCTACCCCTTTAATGCCGAGCGCCAGGCAGGGTAACGACAAGTACCATCACCTTGTCTTTTGGTATGACGCGGCTGGGGGTCGAACCCCGACCTTACGCTCTCCGAACAGACGCTATATCCACCAAACCACGGATGCGGTCTTCTAGTAAGTGCCAGGCGTTGTGATTGTATACGCACCAACATTAGTAACGCACGGCAGGAACTAGCAGATCTACTGTGATAGAAGGAAACATTGACTTGGACCTACACTCGTGACAGCCGGTCGACGTTCGATCATTCATCTGTCAGACGTTTCTCAAATAAAGCCTCTTTGAAGACACGCGGATACCTTTGTCAGGTGATCATCAACTTTGGTTGGGTTCGAGTGCTTAAATTTGTTTGTTTGTTTGACGCCGCAATCAGCAATATTCTGGACTAGACAATCCAGTGATTGGCATAATGTGCACGTAACTGGGATACGATGACAAGTCAGGGAGCCGATCCCGTTAGTCGCCTCTTGGGACAAGCATGGGTTGCTGAAGATCATTTCTAACCCAGATGTTCCGGCTAGCTCAATTGGTCGGAGTGCTGGGGACCTTCTACCAACGGGGCAGCTGCTAATGGCAAAGACAAATACGTTTCACAAGATCCCGTAAGAGACGGAAAACACGTCAAGACGACGGATACAAACCAACAAATGCAAAGAAAATACTTTCACTGAAAATTAAATTTTAAATACCAAAATCAACTAACATTACAAAACGTCATTAACAATAAAGAGAAAAAGTAGCCTCTTGTAGTCATTTGTAACATTTGTAACATTTAGCGTTTTTCAACTTGAATCTTCAGAAATACAAAATACACTTCAAGATAAAATACTGATTACCAAAAAACCGTAAAAGAAAAGAGACGGAAAAGGGTTACAACATGGTTGAAAGTCGGTATATTACTGAAATAAAACAAAAACTTATATAAAGATATAAAGTGAAATATCATTAAAGCTAAACATTTCACAGGTATTTTTAAAGTTGAAGTTTACATAATTTCATCAACCATAGCAAGTCTATGTTTACTGCAACCACGTGACGACACAAAACGGTTGCGCGGCACGGACATGCGCAGTGCGTGTCGCATCGTGAGTCGGTCAATCATTATTTTAAGGATGGGAACAAGCCCTCTCAGCGGGACATTATCTGATTTGCCGCAGGCTTTTTGCTTTGGCAGTTAAATGACCACACCGACACTAATTATGTAATATCCGAGTCTATGAAATAGCAGAGACCATATACCGATATCGATGTACATGGTATGTGAATTTAGGCTGCGTTTGACCCCAACTTATATCTTTTGCTTGACATTAAAGAGTAGATTTAAAGTGATTATATTTTCAACAAACGTTATATTTAGGATAACACTTTCTTAGAAAAGTACAGATTGTTGTACTTTTTGGGTTGAATCCAGTTTTAATTTTATTTTTTCTGTAAATGTTCAAAGCAAATTGCAGATATTTAGTTGAAACAGCATTAAACCTCAAAGTCTAAAATAGTCTAACTTTTAAAGAGTTGAATTGATGAATCAAAACCAAATTGTGAAATACTTCCATCACCCGTTTCAAACTTTTTCCATTCTGGCGATAACGAACTTTTCATGATTGTAAAAAAATATTTTTATACATCTTCGGGAAATACTTCACATTGCTTAAAACTCTCTTCTTCGAAAGCGAAATCGTCAATTCTAAATTTACTCTTTATCATTTTAATTCCTAATAGTTTGCAATACGATTATAATGAACTTTGCTATTTTATATATGTACACAATCTACACATCAAAAGAGTAGAACAAATGCAGGATAAATCTACAAATCACTTCTTACGCATAATTATGCCATACATGCTAACATATGTGCATTAAAGTCAATCGGACCTTTTCCGAAGTTTATTTGTAGAGTTCATCCAAAACATAAAGCGCTTACATCTGACATAATATGAGAGGGTAAGCTTTCTCCTTAAACAGGGAGAGACAGTATAATCGGTTTGCGATCGGTATATCAACAGAGTGGCCCAAAATCAACAGACCATTTGGTCTGACAGTACTCTACGTTGTATCAGTCGACTGCCGACTAAATGGCGCCTGGCTGCACACAACTGCTAATAACCATTACTCCACTTGCCCCGCCCCTTAACTCCACCCCTTCGCTTGAAGCAGCCATTCAGAACGCCGAGGTGGTTTACGACTGTCTGACAGTGGGCTGAACTTGGCTAGTTCGGCATGGCCGCTGCATGTTATCAGCCGTGTTTTGGGCCGAGGAGAATTAGTGAATGCATGTTTTGATGGTGATTACTCGTGTTTGTGAAACAGTCTCATGTGGGATACCGTCATGGAGAGGTAGATGTACCCCAAGTCACAACATCGGCTGATGCAGTGGCGAGCTGTTCACTTGGGACTTTGCAAAGTTTGTAAACTCCTAGCAGACTTCTCCTCGCGTGTTTTAACGTTGGTGTCGAGCCCTTGTGTGTGTTCGTGAACTGTTGACAGTGATTTCACGAGCTCGGGTCGGGCTGTGGTGACTCCTGTGGCAACTTGTGGTTCTCTGGTCATATGTTTGGAGGACCCACGGGTTAGTTTGTTACTCATTTGAACAGTTTACCAGGATTACTAGCGGAGGGGAAGAACCAGGCCTAGGGAGGGTTCCTCGATGGATTCAACACTAGCGCTTCTCTTGTTGTTTCTCGGCTATTGTTTTGCTGTAATTGAAGGTGAGTTCATTCCGTTTTCTTATCGTTTAGACCCATAATGCCCCTGCTCCTCAAATGAATCCTGGTCCCACTACTGATAGCGACTGTCTTTTGACAATAATTCACACACGGTGCTGTCTGAGAATCGCCTGCCCGCACACATGCGTCGTCTGCTACATTCCCACGACGTCCCGATCAACTCTGTGTTTCCCCGTAAATCAATACCAAAATACTCAATCAGCTGAGTAGCCCAGATTTCGTGGGAAAGCATCATTCCTTTGAAATTCCCACCAATGTACGCCGGCTATCGTTACGCCACTCTACGTTCAATATCGGCCAACATACCGGCCCTCCAAGGCCGTATATAGCTGTCCGTTCGTGTGTCCAGTAAGAGGGCTCATATCCCTGTGTGTTCCGAGCTAAGTGCAGGATTCTGCCGACCCCTCATCTCCTCCAAAACACCTGTTCAGTGATGAATATACCTCGCATGTTGTCGTCTGCTCTGCCACGCGGAATCTACGTGTAGCAGACGACAGACGAACCAGCTCACAAACACCCATGCTTTGGACAACGAACAGTCCGAATGAGAACTGCACATGTTTACATGTTAGGCAGAGAAAGAAGCAAGGCAAGTTCATTTTAAGGGAATTAATATGACAAGACGTGTCTTTTAACAGCCATACAGAATAGGCCTATTAACTGAATGGGCCGAAAAAAGGCCAACTTCAAACTGTCAGCGGACTTTCCTTCAGGCAGTTAGGCCATGTACTTCATTATTTAGTGATCCCAATCTTACGAAAATGATCTCCTTTCAGTAATGGTCTTTTATGAATCTCCCTGTTCAGTACAATGCTTTTGAATCTGTGCGAAGCGAGGCGTACGGAAGGTAGATACACCTTTCCTCCTCACACTAGGGGACCGAGTCTGGGGAACAGTGTGGTAGCTGTATGCATGCGTGGTCCTTTCCTCAGCCTAAATCTCGGCAACGTCAGGCGAACGACATAGTTCTGTGATTTTATCTGTTCATTGGACTATATCGGACCTGGCAAAAGCACAGTTTCTCCATGGCAACATTTCAAGAGAAAACCTTGCCTGAGGTTATCGATCAGTGTGAGCTCCTAGTGGAGACAAACGGGCTGTGGTATGTCGCTCGTACATTATCATTTGTCAGAAAGAACGTCTCATAACACAACTATCCAGTTTATCCATCAAAATATGACGTCTTATTTTGAAGAAAAATATCAAATCTTATAAAATAAAGGCACAAAGATGATTAACTAAAAAGTACTTTAAAGTTCTAATGAAATATAAAGTGATATTAAATAGGGTCGGTGGTTATGGCGAGAACTAAAGTCTCGATCTAACCCTAATATTACTGTAAGGGTTCATCCTTTTAATAGCTAAATAAATAACTTTTCTTGTGAAGGGAAAGTAAATATTCAAGAGAGTTTAAACTTCTGCCAAGTGCTAAGCGACCCATTCCGAGATGTTCCTGGGTTGTGTCCCGCACAGCTTCAAAGACCACGGCCAGAACGATGACAACCATTTTTATTTTCGCCAAGTATAAACACCGACTGTCATACTCAAATACAACAACCCTCGCTGCGGATGCCATGTTGGTTTTCGCTATCGAATTGTTCACAAAGACCCGGGATGTTTCGCCAGTAAATATTTGATATAAATGCCCTTGCTACGATATAAACAGCAGCGTTCAGACTTGACGAAAATCACAAAATATTTTATGTGATAATTTGGATGAAATGATGCAAAACAGTTCGAAAGCGGCGTATGATTAAAAAAGGATCGTAGACGCCTTGGTGTACAAGCTGTAAAAGACTTATTCTGGGTTTGGTGTGAAATTTGGCATAAATAGTTCAAGCGAGGTACGATGCAACTGCGACTTGTGGAACAACAACCAAGAACACACCGTCAGAATTTAACAAACTTAAACCCGGTTTTACCGGAATTCGTCACACTCAAACGCGGACTTAAGAATACCAGCACAGGTAATGGTGATATTTGAGAATACCGGGAAACGCTTACATCACATTTGAAGACAAGCCCTTGACAGAGAGATCACTTTTCTGATGGCTTGGCAATGGGAGGTTCGTGTCGCGTTTGACGACAGGTGGAAACCATGCCCCGAGCCTTGCAACCAGGAACGTACTGAGTTTGTCGTTAATGTCCTAATTTCATGTACCATAGCTCTGTCTGGTATATCTTCAACAAATACGTAACTCTTAAGCCATCATTTGATAATGCTTCGTTGGTTTTAATTCATAAAACACAGGCAAGATACATACAGTGAAATCCCTATTAATACTGCATCGAACTTACGTCTATAGAAAATAATACAACTTAGAATACGAGTGTAAAATGTGCGTACAATTAGCCTGTGTGTGTATATATTACATTGGTTTGCAAGTTAAAGCACTCTAGGTTAGCCTACTGGCCTGACGAAAAGGTTTGTAGTTAAACGTTTATGTGAAAATATGTATAAGTTGTGGACTGAGCAAGCTAAGTAATTTATCTCTGGGTTTGTTTGAGGGTCGCGGGGTCGCTCTGTGCAAACGTTGGTTTTCTCCACTGATACGAGGCAAGCGTACAGGCGGCTTTGATAGCTCTAGATACAGTTTTGCCGGTGTAAGACAGACTCGAGTAGATACGGCAATTCCCAGAGAGGTACTGCCTTCCTGCAGTGGTCAAGCAGCCAGCCAGCAAGTAGGAGAATCGCCAAGGAGAGTGAATAGGGTCGGAATATAGTCAGGTCTCGTTTATCGATAATTTTAAAATGCTTTTAAGTCGTTTTTGTTTACCTTAGCGCCGGGGCTACCCCGGGTATGTTCTGAGTGGAAGTGTGACCCTGTGTTTGTTGAGATGCGGGCGTTCTGCTGCGCGTGTGGGGGAATATGGTGGGTAGATTGGTGTACCAAACGCCGGTCTGATTCCACCAGGTGGTGAAAGTTTGGTTTATAAAATAAAAACGATTTTTTTTTATTTGGGTCTTAAAATTACGTTCACCTGAAGTTTGGTTTTCATGAGACTTCATGTTAAACGTTCCCTGGTTTTAACGTGAAATGTTTCACACGCGATCCCTGCCATCAATAAAAATAAAATATTACAAATAAATAATGTTTCGGAGCATGTGTTAACAGAAGCCATTGTATACATCTGAACTGATTATAAAAACATTTATCAAAAGCTGTTCACTTTATGCGTATGAAATCGTGATATTAATAAAACTCGAGATTTGAAATATGGACCTGATTCACAGCTGTGCTGCTATATGCTCCCATATGCTATCAAATAATCGATAGACAGTAAAATGAACACTTGGGTAAGCAACAGGTTGGTGGTCTTTCACAAACTCGCTTGCTAATCTCAACTCTGAAATCGACATCCGTTTACGTAGGTGTAAGAAGCCATAACTACTTAGTGAAATGTTGGGTGGCGCAATGGGTAGTGAGTTGAGTTCGATTCCCAAAAGGTAAAGCTTCGATTTGATGTCCATACCAGTGGATGTATCTTGACGGTGACTCTCGCTTCATATTCATTACATATGCATGAATTTAAAAAGTAAATAGATAAAACATTCATATTTATGAATTCAGCGAGTTCACGAATGCGAGTGTTAGATCAGCTGGCACATGGCGCCCAGGATTTGGAAAGTTCATATATCATACACTGTAACACCCATTGCTAAAGGTCTACATTACGTAAAGGTTTGACGCAAGACTCGTGACTGAGAACGATGCAAGAGAACTGATACTGTTAACCCAGTCTACCATAAGGCGTTAACACGTTATATCAGTTTACAGTGCAGCGTTGCGTAAAGCGGCAAAAATATTTTGTGAGTTCCAGGGATCCAGCGCTTCCGAAAGTTGACGATCCCAAATTAATAATTAAAAATCTGATCCCCTTTCCCACAAATTTAGGATTACGTAATCATGAGCGCGCCATAGCTATATCCATTTTAATCCGAGTGTCGCCATGTCGATTACCACTGCCCCGTTTTTTTATCAGCTTATCCCGACATATACAATGAATGGTGTAGTTAAATCATACTGAACGAGACGACCGTGGTTGTCACGGGCCGTCCCCTGTACACACATGCCAATTGATAGAACACTAACAAGGTTTTGGCAGCATGTTTGACGCAACAGAAGGAATAAGAAGGTATGAGACATCCTCATCAATTATGAGCACTGGTGCTGATCTCTATCAGTGTTCGTCACGTGATGCGTCTAGACCTATGTGGATGACAGTGAAATGTTCGTTGTTTTTGCGTCGTAATTTACATAATGGCACTGACGCGAATTCAATGATGTTTGAATTTTAATTTGCTTCTGGTATTATATGGTGTTTCTACGTTGCAACGAGATTAATGATGCACGAGACGAGGCTATCCATTGAATGTGATTGTTATAGGGCGCAAGTATTGGCGACTGAGAGGCGGCCAAAGTAGATATCTCTACGGTGCTTGTCTGAAATATTCATTAAGCGGAAACATCTGGACCAGACATACAATGGTTCTAATTATGTGTAGTGGGAAGCTAATGATATGACTACCGTCTAGCGCCGGTAACACCTGGGATGGCGATTTGCTTGACCAAGTTGGGAACCAGACAGGGTGCTATTCTTCTTCAAGCAGCATTAAGCCTAAATTCGTAAAATATTTCTCTACAAATCTATGAATTTCACGGTGTCAAAAAAGTGGGAATATTTACGAGCGTGGTGGGCGATGATTTATTCCTCAACGACGTGGACGTCTTGCATTGTCATGCTTTCATTCCGCAGATGGCAGCGTTGAGACATGGGCGGGTTGATATTTCAAATTATAACTTTTCTAAATTTCAACCTACTTATTTATTTTCTCGATAAAGTTAAAACCAGCATTTAAAGGCTAGACCAGGACTGTGGCTGTTGGGAGACTGGTCGTCAGGAACAATTCCTCTTCGACTACACTGGCCGCGGTGTATTATCGAGATGGAATCTACACTCTTCCGCGACAGGGTCGCCTCGCACAAGGGACGGCGTCTCGCATGGCTTGTCCAGAATAAAGACCCGACATAGCCGAAAATAAGCAGTACATTATCCGTCTGTTAGCATACCCCCCTTCCGAATACATCACTGACAAACGATGAATAGTGGAACCACAATGGATGTAATTCGATTACATGCAACGTGGAAGGATGGATATTTAACAGTGGTGAAAATAAGCTCCACATGCCAATTTTCGGTTATTTGAGACTTCCAAAAAGCGTCATCTGCTAACTTGAATCACACACAGCACTGTTACGCGAGTCTCATACTTGAGAGCGGAGTCGTGATACTGGAATTCAGAGACAATTATTAATGTCAATTTGCTCCCAGGGGAGGGAAACAGTGACGAGTGGAATGCTTGAGCTGATATGTGTCCTGAGTGTAGACTTTGAGTAAGGGCTGAGACTGTGGCCGGTACCGGGTATGTTTCACTTGTTATGCTGACATTCTAGATAATTTTCGCGAAGCAAATGACTCGTAAACAAGTCAAGTGAGACTTAATTGTCCCCCGGGGTTTTCAAACTGGTGGTTGAGGCCCGACCCCAGGGGAAGGCGAGACTGTGCCGCTCGTGCAGGTCCCCGCTATTAGCACCTTTCGGGGTGTTTGAACAGACAATAAACTACTCAGTAACTACACCGCAACCTTGTAAGGATTAACAAGACATTTATTGTAAGACCATATACAGTCTTAATTTAATTATCGCGTACTTAAGTCTTTTTAGACATACCAGGACGGGTCATTATCAATTAACACCGACCATTAGGCTTGAGGAACCTTAATATATTTTTTTCATAATTATAAATAGAGAGAGTTGAATAGATTGGTCCTAAAACTGAGTCTTTTTCTGGTTTCTATTTCTCCAATATTGTGATTATCAAAATGTAACGGATATTAGCTAGTTGTGTTCCCAATGACGAAAAAACGTAGCCATGCCTGGTAGTGAGGCCATGCCTGTTAGTGAGGCCATGCCTGGTAGTGAGGCTATGCCTGGTAGTGAGGCCATGCCTGGTAGTGAGGCCATACCTGTTAGTGAGGCCATGCCTGGTAGTGAGGCCATGCCTGTTAGTGAGGCCATGCCTGGTAGTGAGGCCATGCCTGTTAGTGAGGCCATGCCTGTTAGTGAGGCCATGCCTGGTAGTGAGACCATGCCTGGTAGTGAGGCCATGCCTGGTAGTGAGACCATGCCTGGTAGTGAGGGCGACGTTGTACAGCGCACTTGAAGAGCGGTCTAGCGGGTAAAGGAGTCGCGCTCAACCAGCGGGTCTCAACTCAAGTATCATAAATTTCCAAGCCCTTCACTTACGAAACATTAAGGACATATGTTGCACCGGTCCTCGACATACAGTGTCTCGGAGCTATTATAACTCTATTTGCCTCTTCCTTATCGCCTAGTAACATTTTGTACACACTCACGGCGAGGCTGACGGCGTTTGAATGAACACGAACTGACCTGAGATTTTATATTTATGTGTACTTGGTGCTACCTCGGCCTATTGTCTCCCTCTCAAATCATGGCCATCTCAAACAGATCGTTTGTAACCCGGACGTCAAATAGTTCAGATATCTACGTTAAGATAGCTAGTTAACGCTCCAGTTCACATTGAGTTATGTAATTGCATAGCCTAGACCTATGCGTGTATTGCTTTTATTGCTGAAATTTTGGAGATCCTAAATCCCTCCCCCGTATGCAAGACGGACAGGCGTCCCGTGCATAATGTATGAAGTGTCGGCCATTATACGCCTTAGTTCATTTCATTTGGCTATAACCCGACGGGATGTTAGTATTCGTCATCTTTGTCGTACAATATTAAAATATTCACTTTAAACTATGCGCGCACATTCCCAACAGTGATGGCGACCTCGAAATTTATCTTACTTATGTCGTGACAACAAATTCGAAACGTTCTATTTTACAACAAAAATGTACCATCGCGATCTCTATGTATAGATGAAGTTCAATCGTATACTGGCAGCTTTATCCGACACACGGGTCTACTCTGGGAAGCGCCCGTGTGTTCTAAATGAACTGCTTCATGTGAACTCTCTCGAGGATGGGTTCTCAATTTACTGCAGTTACAACCGGGATTCCTCCGATTGTCCACCATATCCACAAATATTCTTATCGTAATGACCGCTGCAGTTATGACTTCGCACTTGACAACCGATTGTCACTGCCACGCTCTGGAGACTTAATAAGTTCTACAAGATAAATTAGGCTGTATATCATCCAGGGAATCGCTACAATATCTCCTTTGTGGCAGAGAATGGCTCCTAATGTATCTGTTTATGTCCGCCGGCCTGTTTGTGACACCAACACACCCACGGGGCGCGAACTGCATATCAAAATGGCGTCTTACGACGTATAGCCTGTGGCGAGACAACGAATACCCCCAGGGCGTCGACCGCTGTGGAAAGACCCTTGTTGTATTTTCTTATTCAACTTGTCTCCTGTTAGCCACATAAGCTTAGTTTGGTTTTTTATTAGTTGTTTAAAGCCGCACGCAGCAATATTCCAGCTACATAACGGCGGTCTGTAAATAATCGAGTCTGGACCAGACAATCCAGGGATTGACATCATGAGCATCGATCCTCGCAATTGGGATACGATGACATGCATCAACTAAGTCAGCGAGCCTGACTACCCGATCCCGTTAGTCGCCTTTTGCGAAAAGCATTGGCTGCTGAAGACCTATTATACCCTGGATCGTCAGGAGACAGCCATATAAGCATAAAGATGGCTGAGGTTCGTCATCAATTATTATCATATATACTACTCGAAAGACCCGGTGCTTTCAAATTACTACAGGTAATATGTCATTGGGGAATCGGGGTTCTTTAACTTTTGAGTAGTATATATTAAATCATAATTACCCCGTTTCCCGTAAATATAGTGAATTAAATTAGGCAGCGCACTTTGAAGTTTTAAATGAATCTGGTGAAGGTTGTTCATCACACAACCGAACTAACCATGACTCAGAAGCCAGGATTCAGAAACATCTCTAACTTCTATCTTCATCCTGCATCTTCTGCCAAAAGTGTTTCAAGTCGTATTATCAAATATGTATTTTGAAATCTTTCGCTAGAGGAGTTTCTCTACAATGAACTTCTGATTTCTGTTCACAAGTCTGCTACGCTGTCAGAGAATGAACACACCTCATCACCGAGGTACGCTACAGATAAGTAATCCTTTGAACTTGTGCGCTTTTTAAATCTCAAAACATCTCCAGGAGTCTTTCATTAAAGTCACGTGGACGGAAGAGCTCATTTTCTCTGTACAGCGCCCCCTGGTGAGAGGGTGCTCATTTAAACTCCATTTCGTACATCGATTCTGTGAAGAAACAAGACGAACTGCTGTTGGACCGAGCGAGGACATTAACACGAGAACATATAGCGTTGGAGATTATATCTACAATTACCGAATCTTTTAGGCTGCGTTTGTTGATTGTCAGTTCGTTCTCTAGGGGTCTATTAAAGATGTGAGTTTCGAGACTAAATGAAAGCGTTCGGGGGCTTTGCTGCTGCCTATTTAAGACCACCATGAATTTTCATTTCATACAAAATTGTACTTTCATGTTCGGGTTACTCAAAATGTCTGGGTGGTTAGTTTTACCAAAACGGAAAAAGAGCAACATTGTGCATATAAAGGGTAGCATTTAATACATTTAACTTCGACTTATATAATTAAATATTTTGAATTGATTTTAATTTAGAATAATGCAAAATTTATAAGAAAATTTGCAGTTGAAGTTTTTGACCATGAAAATACAGAGGGAGGTAATTGGGGCTTCCGTGAAGCAGGGTTCTGGCACGTCCAAGTTGCCCCCTCGGGCATCGCTAGGGGTATCAGCAGAACGTCATAACTCTCGGTTCGGCCACTCCCCGTGGTAAATAAAGGGCGACAAGCTTTGTCTGGGTCTACTATTTACTCGCCCCGGGAACCTCCATTATGCAACGTCAATTATCAGATGTTGTGTCGAATTTTGTAATAAGGACGGAATTAGTCGGTCGAGATTTTTCAATCGGCGTCACTGTTTATCAAATTTGGCGTTTTAAGGCCCGTAGTGTGAAATTAGATTGCAGTGTGGCGATAATTTTCGCGACTATCGCTGCCCGGCCTAGACACAAATCCTGCTCGCAGGGATGCCCGTTATTGTATTGCGTCCCAGATGGACTCAATTGAATGTGGTTTTGTCAGTCACAGACAACGTTAGCCAAAAAATCACGCACTTTATTACGAACGGGCACAATTGGAAATTTATATTGATGTGATATGTACGTAATTTGTCTTCTGCAACAATTGAGAAATTATTTAATTTTTTTTTGTCTTTTAATGCATAAACGTTCTCGACGGGGCGACATATCATTGAGGGTAATCTGACCTACGTGTGTCAAACTCACTCCCGCGTAGGTACGGTTAAATCGGGGAATGGAAATGATTTAGGTAGTAATAATAGAAGCAAATGCCCCCTTGTGGATAATAATAATAATAATAATAATAATAATAATAATGACAATAATGCAACGATTAAGACCAATTAGAATGTTAACTACTACTGTGCGGCTGCAACTGCAACTACTTCTACCACAACAACTACAACTACTACTACTTATAAAACTATAAAATCATAATATTAGAGCCAAAAGTTCCAATGTGAATAATAATAATTATAATATGACGAAACAGATAGTAATAGGACCAAACAGAATGGGATGATGATGATGACGTTGCTAATTACGATGCCGTCAGAGAGGTATCCCTCTTCAAGCAAGCGGTCTATATTTGCTGGATGTCCACTGAAGGCGACTTTCGGCCAGGATCTGGTCTAAGTGGCCAGTGATAGTAGAGTAAATATCCCATACCTTTCACGAAAGCCACCCCTTCAATTGGAGTGTCCCTTGTCCCCCCTAACAGCGGCGTGTATCCTTTACCTCATTAAGATAATACCAGCTCGGGCCCCGATAACACTCAGTAGTCGACTGTTTACTTTGTATCGTTATAAAGTTATCCGTCTTACTTACTTCAGCTTGTTCCTTCTATCTTTATTAAGTAAATGGAAGCAAAATGAATGAGCTCACAAACTTCAGATAGTTTACGATCTTTTGAGATCGTTTTCAGACGCGGAAAGTATGCAAACACAGACATGATAAAGTCTAGTTGGCCAACTGCACACCAGACTCATTCTGAGCAATGTAATGGGTAGACAAACACACCCAACACTCGAGCCGCTCTGCACAAGGGAACAGTGCGTGAAGATGGATGTAGTTGGTAGATTGGGGAGACTCGGATGTCGATTATTGGTGTTTCGTGTAGTTATACGTGTTGATGTGTTGCACGAATAGTTCAGACGGGGTCATGTTTCTCTATCCCTGACGCATTTCATCATTTTAGTTGACTCATTTGATCATATTGTTGATTCATTTGATCATAATTATTGACGCATTTGATCATTTTTGAAACATAATTTGACTCATTTGATCATCATTGTTTAAACATACGTTGACTCATTTGATCATAATTGTTGACTCATTCGTCGACTCATTTGATCATAATTGTTGAGTCATTAGTTGACTCGTTTGATCATAATAGTTGAGTCAATAGTCGACTCGTTTGATCATAATTGTTTAGTTATTAGTCGACTCGTTTGATCATAATTGTTGCCGCGTTAGACCCTTAAGGTTACGTCAATATATGGCTGAAACAATGCTGCGTAACGTATTTCATTAATAGCATGGTTATCGTAGTTGCATCTGATGCATTTCGTACAAAAATGGAAAAATATCCAAAATAATTGACGTGGGTATAATACGTTATCCGTTTGTCTTGGTCAGTGGTTCGGGATGGGATCATCCTATTACAATCTTTACGAAATCGATACTGCGCATGTCAATCTAAGCACAATTCTCCATAAAACGGTAGATATTCAATATTATTACCGCCCCTGCTCAGAGGCGCAATTAGAGGACTGGGTGACAGGGGAATAAAAGAGGGATAACGAAGACGGTAACAAATTATACATGCTCATTTCTGAGATAGGTTTAGGATGTGAGACTGTCCCCTAACGAATCACTTCCCACAAAGCAAGCCACAAGCAGGGGCCTACCCGTTACAAATATGACACCCTCGCACCTACCATTACTCCGTCAAACGGCTGTCTGACCTGATCTGGTGTGCAGATCGAGTGTTCCACGTCGTATTGTATTTACAGTCACGCGGCTTTATTTCTATGGAACATCACCAATACGCTAACACTCCAGTCAGTGCCCGCAAACTATTTCGACCGTCTTTATCTCCGGCCATCTTTCCCGAGGTCCATTTTCTTTCAAAGGAAGACTGTGACGGTAGAGGCTAACGTGGCTGCTTCGCAATGTCCCAGACAAGATGTCGTCTGCTCACCAATTATTTCACGAGGCGATGTTTGACGACGGTTAGAAATACACAAGTGACGGATATTAATCATAAGTACACGTTACCCGACTTAGGGTCCAGTTCGAGTGAAACTTGCGGAGTTCTATGCACTAGGGCTCACCAAACACATATTTCATAAAACGCAATCCTAGCTTGTTATTGACTGTGTCACAGGAAAGCTAGTGGATGTCGTTTTGTATCAGTCAAGACTTTATCTACTGGTTTGATCTAAGAAATTCTGTTCCTTTCTAAGCTAGCTTCATATGGGATTATGTCGGGAGAATGGTGGCTGTATAAAAGCATTGAGGAGGGAAAGGTCTGGCACGACAGAACCGCCTTCGTGATCCGGCCTGAGAGCGAAGGTCGGTTGTTCGATCCCTGGCCGCGTCATACCAAATGGCGTTAAAAGATGTGGTTGTTTTTCTGCCTGGCGCTCAGCATAAAGGGGATGAAAGAAGGACTTGTCGACTTGAGTTAGTATGCTGTGTTTGAGTGGGGTACACCTGTTAAACTGCCTTATGGTATCTCAGTGAGCTAGCCTATAAAACCAGAATTAGTCCGTACTAGTACAATGGCACGTGCACGTGCACGAGCACGAGAACGCACATCACACATACTTCGCTAAATATTCTCAATAATCGAGAGACGTAAAACCCCATTTCACCTCACCTCACCTCTGGCAAGACAAGTTTTGGCAGAGACTCACCTGTCAATCAGAGTTTTAATAAAACTAAGCCTATTGGCCGTGGTCTGAGCGCAGAGGGCAGGACTCGCTCACCGTGATGAGAAATTTTGGGTGCCCAAGGCGAGTCTGTCAGTTAGGACGACTTGTCAAACGTCATGTAGAATGGAGTTACATGCTCCATACTCACCTCATCATCAGTCGTCTCCCCTTGCCATCACGTCACCAACACTATTTTCATGTTCAGGTCTATATTTTGTGATGTCTGAGATAAGAATGTCGTTCAGAGGACGATATGCTGCACATTATTTGCCCCAGTATTGAATTGTGTACCTCTAACTCGACCACGTGTAGATTACCCCCTCGCCCCTCCCATCCTCCACAAAGAAGTCGGAAGTACACTATATGCGACCCGTCACCGACGCCGACTGGCAAACAGCGTTCTCCCATGAACATACTTTCAGCTACCACACACCCCGATGTCATCCCAACAGCTGTTATCAGTGGACTATGGACGTGCCGTCTCATTCAATGTACATGTGGAATCGTATGAATTCGAAATTTGCATTTCGAAGGATTATTTGGTAATTGTAACCTTCCGTGAACCATCTCATTGCAATGACACCGTGGTGTTTGCAAAACGTTTGTGAGTTTGTTACCAGCCCTGCCTCAGAAAACATTGCTGTAAACTATTCTAGTTTGATCAAACCGCTTGCAAGCAAAATTTTCAATTTTTTAGCAAGCAAATTATGACTGTCATTGATGCAGGTATTTGGATACAACCAAGGGTAGACCAGGTACTTCAGTTGCAAAATAAACATATATTGGTTTCACATGGACATAATTTTCAATGCATAACTTTTCATTTGAGCCATATTGATATTCCTTGAAATCCGGAGAGTCAACTTATGAAAGTCGTGACAGACGTTTGATTAATGAACTCGGTCTCTGTTGAGATAAAACTCACCATCTCACGCCAGTCTCCACCCCCACTGTCTCTGTCTCAGATAAACGGTCTATCACCATCATAAAACTTATCGGATTTTCTCAGGGTCAAAGGTCAGCCATCAATGTCAGATAAACATGCAAGAACTGACCCCTACGCTGATTGATAAATAGCCCAACTTAACTGACATCTGATTTGGAGTGGCTTTGGATCGAGAGTTTTTTACTCTCTAACGACGCGGATATCCTTGTTTTAAACATTTCGGCATCACTGAGATCTCATGCCTCTGCAGTATACAATTGGCAGGGCCGTGTTCTTGAGGACCATCTAAGTAGCCCCCAACCGCGATGCTAAGGCCATTAAGCGTATCCATTTCGCTGCGGAGCGCAGTCTTCCTACGGTGGTCGCTGTAATGGCGCTCATTGGTATGGCGTCTAGAAGGGCTTTCGTAGGTCGAGAGGTAGGAATGAAGCTATTATCCGAGTGTGCCTGGTGTTTGTTTAGGTAGTTAAACGATTATTAATGGTGAAAGGAGGACCTCTTATCACGTGACCTCCGCCATCGGCCACCATTTTGCCTGTGAGGCCGCCATTTTGTTTCGTGTTACGGGATCGTGAGATAGAGCAGACGTCATTTCAAGTGGCGTTTTGAACGCCACGTAGTGAATTGTTTTGTTTTCCATACGCGCAGATGTGGGCTTTTCTCAGCCAACTACTTACAAACATCTCCCCTTTTATTCCTCCCTGAAACGATCCTGGTGCTTCCCCCTCCCCCGCCCCCACTCCCGAACGACTTACATAGCTTCATTTACAACTTGAAAGTAAAGAGATTGGAAAACATTTAAGGATTTCACACAATAAGAAAAGTTCCCTCCCTATTGTACCTGGTACGTAACATGATATGTGTTTGTTTGTTTGTTTGCTGTTTAACGCCACACTCCGCATTCAGCAATATTCCAGCTATTGGACGGCTGTCTGTTAATCATCGAGTCACGACCAGGCAATCCAGTGATTGACATCACGAGCATCGATCCACGCAAATGATATACGATGACATGCATGAACCAAGTCAGCGAGCCTGACCACCCGATCCCTTTTGTCGCCTCTTAAGACAAGCACAGTTGCCTTTTACGGCAAGCATGGGTTGCTGAAGACCTATTCTAGCCCGGATCTTTTTCGGGTCAACATGATATGAGAGTTGAATGGGTGACTATTGCTTATCGCCGCTGTTATGGTCATTATTATTATGAATGTAGTAGTTTAATTATCTGTTTTATTTTGCAGGAGAACTTCGGTGCTATTGTAACGAATCCGGGTGTGTCGGTACAGGCTATATGTGCAAGTCCAACATCGGCAAGTGTTATACGGCCATGGAGACCGAAGGGGAGGTAACTCGCACTCGGCACGGTTGCTATGACAACTTACCGGTGTCATTGAGGACAATGTGTGGAGAAGGGGAGGAGCTTGTTGAACCTCGAGACTCCCAATCAACAGTGACAGTTATATTCAAATGTTGCAAAGACGATATGTGTAATTACAAAGAAAAAATCATAGACATTCCTATAGTACAAGCTTCTAATTCGAACGGGAGTTCACAGAAAGGTATGTACACTATTTGTTATAGCCTTACATGTTATGATTAATCCAATCAAATGCGTCGGTCCAGACTGTGACATGGCGTGATTCAGACAGTTTGGCGTTAAAATCGTGTGCTTGCGTACGTTATATAGATTCCACACTCTGGACAAAAAACAACAACGTGATTGTGTACATTATATTGATTCCACACTATATTCCACAACTCATCCTCGGTATTCAGCGGTCAGAACTCGGTGAACACCGAAAGGGAGGAATGAATAGCTAAGATATAACAGAATGCGTCTGCCAGTTGAGAGTAAGGTATCACGCACAACAAACTGTACCGATGGCGATGTTATTTGAATCAGGATAATTGATTTCATACACTGAGGAAGTGCAGCCAACGGCCGTCTCTGGTAGGTCCTGTGGGGGGAACACGGAGTATGATGGTTATTATACCAGACTGCCAAACAAATGCCGAATCGAAAACAACCTCTTCCGAAATAACAAATAACATTTCAGAGAAATTTATGGAAGCAACGTCAATTTCTAGATCTCCCAAACGTGCTTGATCGCAAAACAGGCGTCGCTCAGCTATCGGTTTAATTCCTTACAAATGCGAATACGGCTCTTTAACCTTTATGAATTATTTAATTCTTTTTCGCGCAAGAGGCGAGTATTGTCTCCCACAGTGGCGCGTATACGGGTCTTCCGAGGTTTGAGTGTAAGATAAAAATCTTGTATCCGTAACCGACCAGGGCTCCTCTGTATTCTTTTATCGGCATTGCAGTCTTGGAATCTCCTCCTTTTTTCCTCCAAGAAATTGACAACGATGCAAAATATGACGAGATGCTCACGCGTCTTTATTGCCCGGATTTTACCCGCCCTGGAGGAATTATCTCCCTTTGAACTTCTCACAGATGGCAATATCCGGGCAGTTAATGTTACGTCTTCCCAGCCTGGGGTTACTGTTTTGCTCGTGTGTTTGTATGTTTGCATGGTGGAATGTGTTCAGTGGAGTTGGGAGAGCGGGCGACAATGCAGATCGCTGGCGTAGATTCTCTCTGTTATCACAGAAGCATCTTTTTCGGAACTGGATAATTTTCCTGGGCTCCTAACACACTCTCAACGTGTCAGGAGATTAAATCTAAGCCTGAGATTTTAAAATGGCGTCTCGTTCGTTGAGTATATTATTACCGAAATAGTTCTGGCTCCGGAGAGTTATGTAAGAGTTATGAAGTGTATATAGATGTTCTACAACAGGATTTGTTTATTTCTAACGTGTGTACCATTAACCTAAGATACACTTCATAAACGGATGTGAGTAAACACATATAAAATGTAAACGCTAGTGCACATTTAAAGTTTATCGGCGTATGAATACAGATCACATCATTCAACGCAAACACTTGTACGGCGCATACAAACATGAGTTACAATCGGCATGCAATCTTTTCATGTCAACATTAAACAATAGCAAAACGTGCGGGTTCAAATGAAAATTTGTCGATACTTCGCCGATCTCCTGAGCTGGGACTTTCTCGCAGAGTGTTCGACTCAATGAGTTAGTCAAGACTGCGAGTGCTATCGTCTTTCATAGTTAAGATCTGTATCTCAAAGCACGACTTGCTCAGCGAAAAAGATCGTATCTTCAAAGATTTCCAAGTACAGATCTTTTGACTGGATTGTCGGAATGGGTTCAACGTCAGTATAGTCTCCTACCTCAGTGAGAAGGCGGACGGAATCACGCAAGCAGCGCTGTTGGGTTGCCGGCATTGTATTCTGGGCACAAGATATACTGTCGTGCATTTTTTCACCCTAACATCACCGATTTCACCGATATATACTGAACAAAAAATGTTAGGGAGCATTACTATTTTGGGGGTATTTTTATGACATTTTGTGCTTCACTACCAAAAATATCCCAAAAATATTCATGATCGTCACTTTTCTGTTCAGTATATGTTAACTTTGAAAGGGAAAACCATTATGAAAATAGAAAGATTGACAGCTGATTGACATGGCGGGCCATGTATTAACGTGATGCATAATCTGGATGTTTTCTTGAATGGGTAAATTTGGAAAATATGAATATAACAGCTGTGAGCCTCACGCATTTGTGAATAATGTATGATGTTTAAGATTTAAATAAATGTGAACTGTATGTAATAACGACTGCAGTTATTTAACCATTTGCGTATATTTGGGTGGGCGTGTGTTTGGGAATAATTCAGTTTGGATGTCTGTTGTGCGTGTGTCCCTCCCGTTGACACATCCCACACTGCCCTCCTCCAACCTCACGACAGTGTGACTCAAAATGTCCCGACGTCTTCACTTGTAAACGACGTTCCATAAGCACATCAAGGCATTAGCCTACTCCGCCGGGGTCATCACTAGCGGTATATTGGCAATCGCGGGACATGTAAGTGTGTAACAAACGTGATTCACGCCACGCAATCGCCGCCGCCATTGTTTCCGAGCTAACCCCTGTCTCGCACACACCCGTCGCCTTTCTGTTAACACACATCAAAAACTGGTTTTAGTGTGTCCTGTCATGCCACCTCGCAATACGTCACTGCTCACAGCGATTGTGATAGACCAGGACAGACGTCTAGCGCTTGTATTGTATTACCGGCCATGGCCTGCGCTGATCCCAGGCGTTTGACGTTGCTTCACGCTGCCGCTAGATGGCGCTGACGTCGTGACGTCACACTTGTCGCCGTTTCTTGAAGTGATTTGGATTGACGTCCTCGATTATCGTTCTAATTTGATAATTATCTTGGACCAGCCGCTATCTATTCGTTTAAGCCTGATTGGAACGGCAAGACGCTAAAGAAACAGTCACTAAGGAACGTACTCAAGATGGCTTAGGCAGCGCAATTCGTTGTGCAGAGTTGCGTCCCTTGGACAAACCAGAAACCTAAGCTTGTAGGTTCGAATACCAGTTTGCCTCGAATATTTAAGTCAGCACCATACCCGTGCTCATGGGTTTCACCGAAGTGGTAAACGCCGTGGTATAACTGGGATAATGTTCAAAGCGGCGTTAAACCCAACTCACTCACTCACCTAGTTACAGGCAACTATGAAGGAAACGATGACCTCGTATGACCTAAACGGTGTTCCATACAATTCCTTGTATGTGTTTAGGACTTGCACAGGTACTGAACGGCAAAGGTTCAATATTTATATTTCACTGATAGGCTCCGACGATTTGTCTATACTATCCACTGGCAGCTGTTCTATCATGCCCTTTCACTGCCAAGTGGCGGGTTTAAAAGTGTTTGCAGAAGACCGTTCCCCCGCCTTCCCTCTCTGTCAACCAATGTGGGCACGCTGAGCTTTTGTGCCTGACTTGTTACGGAACAACAGATTTGAGAGTTAGGGGTAGAGCTGGCGGTAAGGTAGTATACTACTAATTATCACTCTTTGTTGGTGCTCCACGGGCAACTGCCTTTTTCAATACGACAAAAAAATAGTGAAGTTCCTTTGCAAATTACTCGACTTGGGAATTGTAACGCACAATTGTCGAGCGCTCGCGGTATTTGTTTGGGTTTTGTCACGTTTCAATGAAGCCCTCTTGAGTGAGTTTTGCACAGCAGTGGTACAAGATCAACAGTCGCCAGCAAGAACAGCACCATGTACACGGGTATCCGTTGGGGACCTATGGGAGTGGCAGTTTAAAAAGTAAACCATCTTATAAATATTTCCATTTTACATTTTTCTGATAATGGCGAACATGTGTAATGATTGGCAGCAGCAGGTAGACTTCCAACAGTCGGATTAACATCATGTCATTACTCACGCACTGATACAGTACGTCTCAGTCTATTGGTATATTTGGACTTGTCCTTCAGTATTATAACCCATAACATGGCGCAGTGGGATAGCTCCGCCTATTGGTATATTGAGGTCTTAAGACCCGGCATTCTGTGCTGAAATAACCCACAAGATGGCACAATAGTCCATCTCCTCCGCCTATTGGTATATTGAGGTCTTAAGACCTGGCATTCTGTGCTGAAATAACCCACAAGATGGCACAATAGTCCATCTCCTCCGCCTATTGGTATATTGAGGTCTTAAGACCTGGCATTCTGTGCTGAAATAACCCACAAGATGGCACAATAGTCCATCTCCTCCGCCTATTGGTATATTGAGGTCTTAAGACCTGGCATTCTGTGCTGAAATAACCCACAAGATGGCACAATAGGCCATCTCCTCCGCCTATTGGTATATTGAGGTCTTAAGACCTGGCATTCTGTGTTGAAATAACCCACAAGATGGCACAATAGGCCATCTCCTCCGCCTATTGGTATATTGAGGTCTTAAGACCTGGCATTCTGTGCTGAAATAACCCACAAGATGGCACAATAGGCCATCTCCTCCGCCTATTGGTATATTGAGGTCTTAAGACCTGTCATTCTGTGATGGAATAACCCACAAGATCGCACAAGGAAACCTGCGCCTATTAATTTATTGAGGTTTTCAAGCCCCATCAGTCCGTTTTGAAATAATCCCAAAAATGGCACAATGAGACCCGCGCCTATTGAGATCTCTCCGCCTATTGGTATATTGAGGTCTTCAAGCCCTATCATTCTGTGCTGAAAACCCACAAGATGATACGAGGAGATCTCTCCGCCTGTTGGAGTACTGGTGTCTGTCATTCTACGTCGAGGGGATCATCAATCCTGCGCCCAATAAGGCATAAGATGAAACGGATTATTTCTTTACCAACCTTATCCCATTGTGACTGCTACGTTTTTCTTATACGTAGCTAGGCATGTATTATTCTGTTGTCCCGACTTGGCCGTTGTGGAGCGAGTACGCATGCCTGAACGCCGGAGATCCGTTTCCTGAAATCTAGACCAACAATCCAGGCATTCTTCCCCTTCAGGGGATACCGATATGGCCACGTGACCCGGCGTCTCATCACTACAATCTCCCGAGGTCTTTTTTACCTCTTTTTTCAAAATGGCGTCCCTGTATCCTAACCTGACGTCGCGTTTTGCGCCTGTCAAGTTCGTCTGCATCGTCAATTCTTCACTTTGGGGGCGACCGGTACTCCTCGCGGCTGAATGTCCTGTCGCGTTATCAACGTGTGGGGAATTGGTAGATAGAGACTGACACCCTTTCACGTGCAATCAGCTGATGGGGCCCAGATAAAGTGATGAGCTTGATTCTCAACAACTTAAAGGATGTCTTTCGGGAAGGGTTCTTATGTAATCGCCTAAACTGTAGCCACTCGCTGTCGAAGTTTTTTCTTGAACCTAAATAGCTGAGCTGCGATTTATGAACTCGTGAAATATTAAGAAGGGCTCGTGATGTACTGGGTTGAACGTAAGAAACAAAACGCCTTGACGATGCAAGTAAATATGTTCAAGTCAGTTTTGATACGCCAAACACATGTTCCATGTATTATGACTGGTGTGGTAGGGTGGAACGATGAGATTTTTTGTTGTTGTTATGTTGGGGTTTTTTAGAGGGAGGGGGTCATGAAAACATGACACGCAGAAAGAGGGGGGTCACCAAAATTTGTCACATCGGAGGGGAGGGGGTATTAAGAAATAGCAGAGTATATTTAACGATTTCAAAGATGAAGAAAATGTTTCATGCATTAGGAGGGGGGAGAGGAATAATGTTACAAAAACATGGGATGTGTGTGTGTGTGTGGGGGGGGGGGGGGGGGGGAGATACAGTCCATGTCACACGCCTGTACTATATTACCGAGTCCCCGAGCTAGATGTCCTCGTTGAGCAAAGTATATTACCTCACGTTGGCAAATGTACCAAATGGAACCGGAGCCGAACTGGGCAGACGGTTGCGAACCTAAGTGTGCTGCAAAGTCTCGTCAGATAGCATCACAGGGTAATAAAGAGATCTCTTAACTCACTTCCACAACTGTTACAATGTATCGCTAAATACCGCGGAGTCCCGCCGCCTCGCGATGCACCGTCTCCCCCGACAGTGCACGTGTAAAACTTACGAAGCGACTTCCTACTTTCAAATACGAGGATGTATTTAAACTTTGCCATGAGACACCCAAATACTGTAAAACTGCTTTAGCAAGCACAATAAAACATTAAATCGATTTGCCTGAACTAATATCTTTAATAAATCAGCCATATTTGCAGTACAACAACGGCAATTTCACCCGCCATCAATATTATACTATGAGAGAAGCGTAACGCGACATAGTGTTTAAGCAAAATAAATCTGTGTATTGAGGAAGGTTTTCTCGACTAAGTAGGAGATTAAAGGCCGGAGGGGTCCCCTCTCCATAGGGAGTAGGAAAATACCCGCCTATGAACACGCGATGCACCGCATCTCAGTCATGGTTGGGTCTGTTTACTTACCGTCTTAAGACGTTTCATCGACTGCGGTAGGTACAAGCCTATCATTGCTATGTAACAAACATTTGTGTAAAAATCCTGTTGTTGGTTTATCCGAGACGAAAAACCAGTCGGGAAAAAACAACAGTTAATACGAAGAAGCAGGTAGAGCCGCATGAACGTCGTGGTCTTTGTTTACATCCTCATCGGATGTTGCTGTTCATAACAGCGTTAAGGTCAAAACTGAGCATACGCTATGTCACAGTTGGTCTTGCTAAATTACACTCTAACGTTTGATCGCACGTCATATGAAGACGTAGGAATATTCATAGGAGACGTATTTAGCTGGCAACACTGGACCCGTACTGTTACATGCGCGCGTCCGGGTCCATGGCGATTGCTTCAAAGATTTTCTCTGGTTAAACATGAATCAAAAAGCAGAAATAATGATTGCTTTTGTACATGGATCTACAGACGCTGGAAGATTATCTGGTGCCATATGTTTGGGAAAAACAGTTGAGTCTCCGTGGTAACAACTGTTCTCTGATAACACTGGGCAGACCGATAGCGTCTCATTATGTCCACTCATCAACTAAAATGGCGGAAATCGTTGGTAATGAGATTTGTTGTCGCAGTGTGGCGACGGGAGGACGATATTTAAAGAAATAAACCTATTACCCTGCCTTGTTATTCCATGTTAATCAATCCAGTCTTTCCCCACTTGCCACTGGCTCTATCATTTACAATCCGGTCGTCATTGACTGGTAATTCGAGACCTCTTCAACAGTCATGTTGTGGCTCGTATTTAGTTCACTTTGAGTAATGTTGGTCTAAACGGGTCGTATTAGGCTCCACCGGCTTACAATTATCCCGAAAGAAGCAGACTTGACATATAAGCATTCATACCAGTGATCCCATCCATTTTATCGCCGGTTGTAAGAAGCTAGATATATGTCGTCTGCTCCGCGTTCACCGTCATCGCGAAAATCGAAACTGCATTGAGACAATGGATGGGCAGGAGAGCATGGCACCTGCAGAGTCTGCTGCAAGCGAAGGATGAGCTCCGCGGCTAATTAAAGCCTCTAATGACATAACTGAGGCTACAAGCCTTTCAGACTTCGGCAGAACTATGGTCACTGTCGCCAGTGGTGCTGATCTCAGAGATAGGAGTCGCCGAGATGTCGCGACGGAAACTGCCGAGAGCAGACGGAAGGAGAGGGAAGCGTGAGTCGGCTTGTATGTTGTCCCCAATGACAGTAGTATGATTGTAAATATTGTAGCAGGCTTCGACCAAGCTCGTCAATATTTATACAGCATTGCTTCCCCTTTATAAGACGATTGTTGGTAGAGGCCACTGTAGGATAACATCGCAGGATTCATGTACTTAATATTCTGCTGTTTGAAAAATGACTGACGTTTTGGATATTTTATTATACAAAAAATATTCATATATACTGATTTGAACTTAAACAAGATATCTCTCGTTGTCTGTCTTTCTTGGCTAATTCCATGCAATTTTAGTTCATATCAAATATGAATATAAATTATCTTTTTTGATGCAATTTTAGTTCATATCAAATATAAATATAAATTATCTTTTTGATTTACGAAACTGGTGTGTACGGAAATTATAAACAAAGAAATTATCAACAAAGTAAAATAAGATATTTAAAGGAATAAACTGGTATCATATCAATGGTATCAACCCCAGTTCAATAGATACCAGTACGTCTTTGCATTAAAATAAATTATTGTATCTTCTACACTCTTGTCGAGTGTATGTAGGTTCGCCTGTCTAGGTTGAACTCACAACCCATTCAGTATTAGCCAGACTGCCACTAGGAATGCCCAACAACTGCAGCTGAGGATACTGCTTTAGCTCAGATAAGATGTAGTGTTGAAACTTTATAACACCTCCTGCATGGTTCCCCCCAGAAACGCACGGTCAGGTTAGAGCGTCGCACAGGTAAACAGTGCTGAGAGTTGTGTTGCGTGGTATAACGAATCCGAGGTAAATATTGTAACATCGTCGTTCAAAGCGGACAAATATTGTAGAACCTTAGAGAGCAGGCTGGTGTCAGCGTTTACTAGTGTTGACGTGCTGAATTTATGCATTAAGTGCAAGCTGCACTTAGAACTGTGCTGCGAAAGTATAAAAAAGTGATTGCATATAAAAACTGCAACCTCCACCAGAGGCAAAGCTTGAGGTCGAAATGCGGTTAGAATGTCGCTAGAGGTTGTCAGTAAGCTCGGAGCATTAATACAGTTGCTGAAGAGACAAAACCGCATGTAGTCGCCTCCAGGTTTCATCAATCGTGCGATGAAGAAGAACCTTTGGGTTTTAAGCAAGAAAACAGATTTTAACGTGCAAGACACATACCAACTTTCATATGTATATCAATATTGGCCCTATCCTTCCAATGGCTTCCAAAGGAATGTTTATAAAGTGTTATGAGAGTGCTTAGGTCTTCGGACGATGAATGCTTGCATGAATACACCGTGTACATGTATCAGGACGCAGTATTCATGTACCAGGGTACGCACAGTATTGAAGTATCAGGGTACATATATTTATGAAGTAAGAGTAGAATGCACCAAACATGGGTGTGTTGTCACGTGACAAGACATTCAGAAACCACCATCATTAAAATATTTTATTTTCAAGCACAAAGAGTTCCTGTATATTTTATGACTTCAGTTGAAACGATTAATTCTAATTTGCGCGTTTAACCTTATCAAAGTTTCATCCCGGCGCCAATGTTCGTGCAAAAAAGTGTTTTACGTCCATGATATACGTATTAAATATCACGGGAAGGGAAAGGGTAAACATTAGGTAATAAACATATTTTACTGTATTTCTGTCTAGAATGAGCCCTTTATTTAAACTTGGACATATTATCAAATGAAACAGTGCTCCTTTGTGCCGACGTGTTGTCTCCCAGTCGCCAAGGGAGCCCGCTAGCAGCGTCACCTATGTCGCCGGTGACGTTTCCGCGACGCAGCGCGGGGTATTATGGGAAGGTTTATGACGTCACCCGCTGTTTTATGCAGACACGCGCCTTGAGGTACCGACGGCATGGAACGATCGTGACATTACAGCCAGCTGGATATAGAGGCCCTATTGGGGTGCTTTGATAGTGTACAGTCACAATTATGACGTCCCACGGAAACCAACACTTCGGTTCTCCATAGATTATATGAGTGTGATGTACGATCGTGGATTCACCCAAGTTGATGGCGTCTAGCTATGATAAAAAAAACAGATTCAATCTTGTTAGTTCAAATTGCGCACATTACACAGAATTATATAAAATCATGAATATAAGTGAGTATGGTTTTACGCCGCTTTTAGCAGTATTCCAGCAATATTACGACGGTGTACACCAGAAATGGGCTTCACACATTGTACCCATGTAGGGAATCGAACCAGGGCCATTAACGTGACGAGCGAACGCTTTAACCACTAGGCTACCCCACCGCCCCCCATGAACACGAACGCCCATTAACGTCAAGGGGTAATGTGTGGCACAAATGATCAAGTAAATGAGCACTGTAAGACTTAAGTCGTTGGCCTCAATTCCGTTTTATCCGTAACCGGACGATGTGTCTTTTAACACCACCCACGGCGTCATGTGACTGATATCTGTCACGTGGCTCCACTGAACAGGGCTGGTCATATGTACTCCACAAATCCTTAGCCACTGCTTTGAAAAAACGCTGCTTCGTCATTTATACTCGTGTTCAGCCTCAACGCGGAAGTTTTAGTCTTCGTAACTCATAGGAATATTTCTGTTGAAAAACTTGTTTTTATGATACCATTTTAGACTGACAAAACGAAAATTGATTTTGAATTATGTATATGATTTATGAACATCGATTTATGATATTTTTATACTTTATATATTCATATATATTCCTGTTTCGTTTCAGGACATACAAAGTCGAACCCGGCCGGAAATCACGTATACTATTCTCGACGAGATCCTGAACGAGACTTGTGGTTCAAGGCCGCCGTGATTGCTGTGCCCATCGCTGGAGGATTCATTCTTATTCTTCTAGTGCTTCTCGCAGTGCGCATGCTCAGAACAGACTCCAGACGCCATAGACGTCTAATCCAAGTGCGCCGAGAGCGCAGTCTGACCAAAGCTCAACTTTACGTCACAGATCATTTCAGCGACAAGTCCGAGAACTCCTGCACACTGTTCCCCGACAAAAGCAAACCGAGCATATGTCGAGACATCAACATCAAAGTCGATAAAGACGGAAGAATTTATGAAAAAGTTGGTGATAAAAAAATACACAGACACTCCCATCCATCATCAGTAATTATGTGGGGAAAACCATCAAAAAACGATCTGCCGACCGTTGTGTGATAGGCACGTGTATTGTGGCGCACGTGTAAACTGACAATTTTGCTACAGGTGTAAATGGGTTATGAATGAGTGGGACGTGTGCATGAATTTGACCATGAAATGGTCGGTTTGATACTTTCAGCGTGGGCTGTATTAGAAAAGACGGTTGTAGAGTATCATGAACTACCCCGACTTGCCCATGGAAGCTGTATGGTGTGTATTTCAACGCGGGGTGACCTTGTCCTTGATGCGGAGTGTACGTGTACGGAAACCAATGTCAAACGGACTTTCATCAAATGTCATTATTTTATTTTATACAAATGGCTTATTTATTGATGTAAAATAAACACAGGACGGAAGATCCCTGTGAAATGTTCACACTCGTTTGTTTTGGTTTCCTAGTGAAAGGCGAACTCTAAAAGTGGCAATATATTAATTATTGTTTGGTACTTCGCATTCGGCAACACGATACACTCTCAGGACAGTGTATTAGTGCTTACGTATTACTATGGCTGTTGCAGGGTTAGAAAGTCATCACTATTGGAAGTAGCGGGGTATGTGCCGTTAAAATACCAGGTATAACTGCGAGACACCTGTGACACATATGGAATGAATGGGTATGGTTTTACGCCGCTTTTATCGATATTCCAGCAATATCACGGCGCGCGACATTAGAAATGAACTTCACACATTGTACCCATGTGAGGAATCGAACCCGGGTTTTCGGCGTGACGAGCGAACGCTTTAACCACTAGGCTACCCCATCGCCCCGTGACAAATGGACAAATATCGACCATGAAGCGGCTACCATAGAAGTTAGCATGAAATGTTTCAGTTCATGTAGAACTATGTTATCTCCAGGAGAAGAACGTCAAAAAGAACAATGTAAACAGGGACGCTATGTACACCGACAGGTAGAATAGAGTACGTCACAACTCAACAATGCCAGAATAAGACTAGAATACTTCTTAAAAGAACATTGTCGTCAAAGAGCTGCAATTAGAACACTACGCAGAACTCTTATTGAAAAAAAAGCAATTAGAACACTACGGAGATATACGTGTCACACGATCTATATCGTCGACGATATAATCGAAATACTACTCACAGCTCACGGTATCTATGTCGTCGACACTATAATCGGAACACTGTACACAACCAATATACCACAATATCTATATGGTCCTCAATATAATCAGTTCTATGCACAACCAAGGTATCACAATATCAATATCTTCGACTATATAATAAGAGCACAACGCACAACCTTTGGATAGGACTTCCATATAAAAGGTGCACTACTGAGACTCATATTATCCCAGACAGAATGTATGAAGCACATTGCGTAAAAAAGCAAGTTGCTGACAGGATGCACACAGAATGTTTCGTACATCCATATTTATGAAGTAGGAATGCATAAAGTACAAGACATAGATCTATTATATCGTAGAAAGAATGCACTAGGGGCATACCGTGGATACATGGTACCGGAGAAGGAAAGCACCAAGAACATTACCCAGATCGACAGAATAATAGATAGAAAGCACCAAGAACATTACCCAGATCGACAGAATCATAGATAGAATGCACTGAGAACATTACACAGATCGACAGAATCATAGAAAGAATGCACTGAGAACATTACCCAGATCGACAGAATAATAGATAGAAAGCACCAAGAACATTACCCAGATCGACAGAATCATAGATAGAATGCACTGAGAACATTACACAGATCGACAGAATCATAGATAGAAAGCACCAAGAACATTACACAGATCGACAGAATCATAGAAAGAAAGCACCAAGAACATTATACAGATCGACAGAATCATAGAAAGAATGCACTGAGAACATTACACAGATCGACAGAATAATAGATAGAAAGCACCAAGAACATTACACAGATCGACAGAATCATAGAAAGAATGCACTGAGAACATTACACAGATCGACAGAATCATAGAAAGAATGCACTGAGAACATTACACAGATCGACAGAATCATAGAAAGAAAGCACCAAGAACATTATACAGATCGACAGAATCATAGAAAGAATGCACTGAGAACATTACACAGATCGACAGAATAATAGATAGAAAGCACCAAGAACATTACACAGATCGACAGAATCATAGAAAGAATGCACTGAGAACATTACCCAGATCGACAGAATCATAGAAAGAATGCACTGAGAACATTACACAGATCGACAGAATCATAGAAAGAAAGCACCAAGAACATTATACAGATCGACAGAATCATAGAAAGAATGCACTGAGAACATTACACAGATCGACAGAATAATAGATAGAAAGCACCAAGAACATTACACAGATCGACAGAATCATAGAAAGAATGCACTGAGAACATTACACAGATCGACAGAATCATAGAAAGAAAGCACCAAGATCAATACACAGATCGACATAGCCATAGAAAGAATGCACTGAGAACATTACACAGATCGACAGAATCATAGAAAGAATGCACTGAGAACATTACACAGATCGACAGAATCATAGAAAGAAAGCACCAAGATCAATACACAGATCGACAGAATCATAGAAAGAATGCACCAAGATCAATACACAGATCGACATAGCCATAGAAAGAATGCACTGAGAACATTACGACGAACTACAGTGCAGTAGACATAATCCACAAAGAACGCCACGTAGAACAATAGTATCGGAGAGAGAATGGATGAGTGACTGAGGGAGGTTTTACGCCGCTTTTAGCAATATTCAAGCAATATCACGGCGGGGGACACCAGAAATGGGCTTCACACATTGTACCCATGTCGGAAATCGAACCCGGGTCTTCGGTGTGACGAGCGAACGCTTCAACCACTGGGCTACCCGAAAGCATGTATGAAGAACACTCTGCCAGACAATAGTATCAACGAAAGAATGTCCAACGAACACAACTTTGATCCACAGTTTAGTTGAAAGAATGCATTATGAATACTATGTAGAACCATAGTATCTGACATTGAATGCGCACTGACCATCATGTAGAACGTACAGTAACATCGTAGAAAGATTGCACACAAAAACATGTAGTAGATGCATTGTTTCGTTGGAAGAATGTTCAGTGACCACTAAACAAGTCAACAGTATCGAAGAAAGAAGGAACAAACAATCTTACGAAGTGCAGCCCTATCTACAAAAAGACACTTACAGAAGACTTCTTCAGGACGTAGGTGTGTCACAAGGTCAACTTCCACAGGAATCCAGAATGTATGGACTGAGGAAGATGCTGAACTAGTGAGTCTTGTATGACCCACATTACAACCCACGCTACAACATGGCCGCTCTTGTAACATTGTGGTGTCCCAGAGTGTTGTATAGATATGTGAGAATGTTGTATTCACATGTGACAATGCCGTATTGTTAAGTGATGATTCCTAAATTGAAACAATATGTTAACCCAGAAATCTGTACATAAACGAACCTCGTTGAAACCAACAAACAACCAACAAGCTGTATACAATAACCAATTGTATTACAAAAATTAACTATTTTTACAAATCAATGAATTACTGCACAGTAATTACAATGGCAGTACACAACATAGTGGTTGTACAATATTCAATTGGAATATATGATATGATGGCAGTGTCAATTCTCACAAATGCAGTGGTGATAGCAGAAGTCAGTGATGCTAATATATATTCACCCAGCGGCGACAGTCGTCATGCTTCCGAGATGGGCTAGGCAGGGAATCAGAGATGATGAGCGATCCTCACATGAAAACTGGTTCCAAAGGGATGACATGCGTGAGAGATGCTATTGTCCCCTTTAAAAACAACCTACCTAGCCACTGGAAAGTTCCACACAGTGCCCTTACAGTCCATCGGCATAGAACATTAAAAACATACTATCATCGTTCGGGGTACACCGGACCGGAAGTTTACACGCCACACTAACATCTAAATGTAGTAACTTCCTGACGACTGATCACTTTTCCAGCACTACCGAATCACCGAAACAATGCAACACAGCTACAACCACTGTTAATACAATAAATACACTGTCATATAACAGTTTGTCATATTTAACAATGCTGGATATATATACGACACCGCCGCTCACATATGTAACAGTGCTGGGTATATATATATATATATATATATATATATATATATACGACTGATAACTTTTCCAGCACTACCGAATCACTGAAACAATGCAACACAGCTACAACCACTGTTAATACAATAAATACACTGTCATATAACAGTTTGTCATATTTAACAATGCTGGATATATATACGACACTGCCGCTCACATATGTAACAGTGCTGTATGTATATACGACACTGCCTCTCACATATGTAACAGTGCTGTATGTATATGTGCATGTAAGTTGCGCATCCATCAACATAAATGCCACTTAAAACTATCCATCAACCTATCACATAATAGAGGCGTAATACGTACAGACAGTTCTTAAACTCAAACACAATAAAAGGTATTTATAGGACGTTGTGTTTGTGGGTAGGCCATGCTAGAGCAACAGACTTATCTGTAAGAGTTCTGAATTAATGACGGCTGTTACTGAGCTGATAGATTCAAGCAAGACTTCTGAATCGTCACAGAGGTTTATTAAATGGGATTATTTATACCTATCTAGATTTTGTGTTAAGTCAGCTAGGTGGGGGCGTCTTAGGCTGGTATACTAAATAACATCGTCGGTATAATTTCATGATTTGTGGATTGGTCTGTGATATAAGGTTGTTTGCATACGTGGTAGAGTTCAAATACAGACAATCTCTAGTCATACATATTAATAACACTAGTTTACATGCATCACATGGCCATACACGTTGTATTTAATCATTTAAACATGTACGGAGATGTCAGTTCGAGTCGGGGAAACAGCGCCGGCAACCACGGTCTGTGTGAATACTGCCGGCAACCACGGCCTGTGTCAATACTGCCGGCAACCACGGTCTGTGTCAATACTGCCGGCATCCCGGGTCTGTGTCAATACTGCCGGCAACCACGGTCTGTGTGAATACTGCCGGCATCCCGGGCCTGTGTGAATACTGCCGGCAACCACGGTCTGTGTCAATACTGCCGGCAACCACGGTCTGTGTGAATACTGCAGGCAACCACGGTCTGTGTGAATACTGTCGGCAACCACGGTCTGTGTGAATACTGCCGGCAACCACGGCCTATGTGAATACTGCCGGCAACCACGGTCTGTGTCAATACTGCCGGCAACCACGGTCTGTGTGAATACTGCCGGCAACCACAGTCTGTGTGAATACTGTCGGCAACCACGGTCTGTGTGAATACTGCCGGCAACCACGGTCTGTGTGAATACTGCCGGCAACCACGGTCTGTGTGAATACTGCCGGCATCCCAGGTCTGTGTCAATACTGCCGGCAACCACGGTCTGTGTCAATACTGCCGGCAACCACGGTCTGTGTCAATACTGCCGGCAACCACGGTCTGTGTGAATACTGCCGGCATCCCAGGTCTGTGTCAATACTGCCGGCAACCACGGTCTGTGTCAATACTGCCGGCATCCCGGGTCTGTTTGAATACTCCCGGCAACCACGGTCTGTGTGAATACTGCCGGCATCCACGGTCTGTGTAAATACTGCCGGCAACCACGGTCTGTGTGAATACTGCCGGCAACCACGGTCTGTGTGAATACTGCCGGCAACCACGGTCTGTGTCAATACTGCAGGCATCCCGGGTCCGTGTGAATACTGCCGGCATCCCGGGTCTGTGTGAATACTGCCGGCATCCCGAGTCTGTGTGAATACTGTTGGCATCCTGGGTCTGTGTAAATACTGCCGGCATCCCAGGCCTGTGTGAATACTGCCGGCATCCCGGGTCTGTGTGAATACTGCCGGCAACCACGGTCTGTGTGAATACTGCCGGTAACCACGGTCTGTGTCAATACTGCAGGCATCCCGGGTCCGTGTGAATACTGCCGGCATCCCGGGTCTGTGTGAATACTGCCGGCATCCCGAGTCTGTGTGAATACTGTTGGCATCCTGGGTCTGTGTGAATACTGCCGGCATCCCGAGCCTGTGTGAATACTGCCGGCATCCCGGGTCTGTGTGAATACTGCCGGCAACCACGGTCTGTGTGAATACTGCCGGCATCCCGGGTCTGTGTGAATACTGCCGGCAACCACGGTCTGTGTGAATACTGCCGGCAACCACGGACTGTGTAAATACTGCCGGCAACCACGGTCTGTGTGAATATGTCGGCATCCACGGTCTGTGTGAATACTGCCGGCAACCACGGTCTGTGTAATTCTGCCGGCATCCCGGGTCTGTGTGAATACTGCTGGCATCCCGGGTCTGTGTGAATACTGCCGGCATCCCGGGTCTGTGTGAATACCCCTCACACTACCCTTTGTGGTGATAGCCATGGACTAGCTCAACGCGTGACACCACCATATAAACAGACAGGCAACAGAAAGTATACACTTCAAAATTCGTACCTCTCCAAAGACTTCACCGTGACTCCCGTCATGTTCACGTCACCTGTTGTAAAATACTCATTCATATGATGGATGAAATATCGCCTATGATACTCGTATCATACACATCATCATCGAGTAACAATTTCTTGTTGTTTCATTTCAGCTACCATCACACATTGGGGTATACTTTCTTTTGCCCAGCAGTGTACCTTCTCTTATCACGTCAACGGTGAACTTGGCTAAATCTTTGTCGTAAGAGGCGGCTAACGGGATCGGGTGGTCAGTTTCGTTGACTTGGGTTATGCATGTCATTGTATCCCAAATGCGTGGATCGATCATGATATCAGTCACATGATTGTCTGGTCCAGACTCGTTTTTTACAGACCACCGTCATATAGCTGGAATATATCTGAGTGTGGCATTCAACAACAAACAAACATATGCCATATGACTTAAAGCTTGCTACATGTAAGGTGAGCTATACAATATTTTAGCTCTATCACGGCATAATGTCAGCTTAATGTAGGGGAAACGCCCGAATTGATGCAGGCCTCAGACGTTTACCACTTCAGCGAAACCCACGAGCACAGGCAAGTCGCGGACAAAGTGTGAGGTATAGTATAAACAGCACAGGAACAATTCTGTCATGGCTACTGTACACTCTGTAAAATTAGATCTGGTTTCGAAATATTTAAAAGTTTTACTGTGAAATATTGTTATTGCGTAAGAAACGATAAAGTTTCATGAGGGTGATTTTACAGCTGCTTCGTTATCCTCTAAACACTGCACGACATACGGACCTCGTGAGCACAGTGATCGTCCCTCTGTTACAGCAGGGCTCTCACATACGTGGTCTGTTGTTCTCTACAATCTATTACCCTCAGTACAGGCCTATCCATTGAAATAACGTTTCATACCGTTTCTAAAACTGAAACAATGTTTTGTGTATTTTCAGTAAATATGACGTGAATTCAAAGCACATAAGTTTGAGTTAGCAACTAAGTGATGCTTTGTGTTAGAAGAACTTGAATCAAATGTTCCGGGAGTGGCTGTTCACCCGAGGCAAGTCCTTGTTGTTAAGTAAAAGCGAGGGGGCGAGTGGCGGGGACTGGATGGAGGGTACAAAACACGACTAACTCCAAGCCGATCCTGTTCGTCACAATGTCACACGTGGATGTCCCGACAATTTACCAGGTGCGTTCTCTGTGTAACCTATAGCACGGTTTAATATCACAGTTTGCATGAACTGGTATTCTTTTATCGAGTATTCCACGTGAAAAACGCCGATCTCCCATTGGGCAGCAGTAGTCTTTACCGGAAATGTGAGTGAGTATGAGTGAGTGAGCATGGTTTTACGCCGCTTTTAGCAATATTCCAACAATATCACGGCGGGGGACACCAGAAATGGGCTTCACACATTGTACCCATGTCGGGAATCGAACCCGGGTCTTCGGTGTGACGAGCGAACGCTTTAACCACTAGGCTACCCGACCGCCCCGTGAAATCATGAATATAAGTGAGTATGGTTTTACACAGTTTTAGCAATATTCCAGGAAAATCATGGCTGGGGAAATCACAAATGAGCTTCACACATTGTACCCATATGAGGAATCAAACCCTGGTTTATGTGTGACAAACCTCCTTTTTGAACACAATTGTCCCCTTACCTAACAAGACAGAGGCATTTACACATGTTAAGATTGCTTTACCTGTTGACTTGTTGTCTCACCTGTTGTCCTTGCTGTCTCACCTGTTGTCCTTGCTGTTTCACCTATTGTACTTGCTGTTTCACCTGTTGTCCTTGTTGTCTCACCTGTTGTCCTTGTTGTCTCACCTGTTGTCCTTGTTGTCTCACCTGTTGTCCTTGCTGTTTCACCTATTGTACTTGTTGTCTCACCTATTGTACTTGTTGTCTCACCTGTTGTCCTTGTTGTCTCACCTGTTGTCCTTCTTGTCTCACCTGTTGTCCTTGTTTTCTCACCTGTTGTCCTTGTGGCTCACCTGTAGTCCTTGTTGTCTCACCTGTTGTCCCTCTTCTCCTCACCTGTAGTCCTTGTTGTCTCACCTGTTGTTCTTGTTGTCTCACCCGTTGTCTTTGTCTCACCTGTTGTCCTTGTTGTTTTACTAATTGTACTTGTCTCACCCGTTGTCCTTGTCTCGCCTGTTGTCCTTGTTGCCTCGCCTGTCGTCCTTATCCTCCTCACCCGATGTCCTTGTCTCACCCGTTGTCCTTGTCTCGCCTGTTGTCCTTGTTGCCTCGCCTGTCGTCCTTATCCTCCTCACCCGTTGTCCTTGTCTCACCCGTTGTCCTTGTGGCTCACCTGTAGTCCTTGTTGTCTCACCTGTTGTCCTTCTTCTCCTCACCTGTAGTCCTTGTTGTCTCACCTGTTGTTCTTGTTGTCTCACCCGTTGTCCTTGTCTCACCTGTTGTCCTTGTCTCACCCGTTGTCCTTGTCTCACCTGTTGTCCTTGTCTCACCCGTTGTCCTTGTCTCACCTGTTGTCCTTGTTGTCTCACTTGTTGTACGTGTCTCACCTGTTGTCCTTGTTGTCTCACCTGTTGTCCTTGTTGTCTCACTTATTGTCCTTATCTCACCTGTTGTCCTTATCTCACCTGTTGTCCTTGTTGTTTCACCTGTTGTCCTTGTTGTCTCACCTATTGTCCTTATCTCACCTGTTGTCCTTGTTATTCTCACCTGTTGTCCTTGTTGTCTCACCTGTTGTACTTGTTGTCTCACCTGTTGTACTTGTTGTCTCACCTGTTGTCCTTGTTGTTTCACCCGTTGTCCTTGTTGTCTCACCTGTTGTCCTTCTTCTCCTCACCTATTTTCCTTATCTCACCTGTTGTCCTTGTTGTCTCACCTGTTGTCCTTGTGGCTCACCTGTTGTCCTTGTTGTCTCACCTGTTGTCCTTGTTATCTCACCTGTTGTCCTTGTCTCACCCTTTGTACTTGTTGTCTCACCTGTTGTCCTTGTTATCTCACCTGTTGTCCTTGTGGCTCACCTGTTGTACTTGTTGTCTCACCTGTTGTCCTTGTTATCTCACCTGTTGTCCTTGTTATCTCACCTGTTGTCCTTGTGGCTCACCTGTTGTCCTTGTTATCTCACCTGTTGTACTTGTTGTCTCACCTGTTGTCCTTGTTGTCTCACCTGTTGTACTTGTTATCTCACCTGTTGTCCTTGTTGTCTCACCTGTTGTACTTGTTGTCTCACCTGTTGTACTTGTTGTCGCACCTATTGTCATTGTTGTCTCACCTGTTGTCCTTGTTGTCTCACCTGTTGTACTTGTCTCACCTGTTGTCGTTGTTCTCACCTGTTGTCCTTGTTGTCTCACCTGTTGTCCTTGTTATCTCACCTGTTGTCCTTGTCTCCCCTGTTGTCCTTGTTGTCTCACCTATTGTACTTGTCTCACCTGTTGTCCTTGTTGTCTCACCTGCTGTACGTGTCTCACCTTGTTGTCGTTGTTCTCATATGTTGTCCTTGTTGTCTCACCTTGTTGTCGTTGTTCTCACCTGTTGACTTGTTGTCTCACCTTGTTGTCGTTGTTCTCATATGTTGTCCTTGTTGTCTCACCTTGTTGTCGTTGTTCTCATATGTTGTCCTTGTTGTCTCACCTGTTGTCCTTGTTGTCTCACCTGTTGTCCTTGTTGTCTCACCTGTTGTCCTTGTTGTCTCACCTGTTGTCCTTGTTGTCTCACCTGTTGTCATTGTTGTCTCATCTGTTGTCCCCGTCTGTTGTCCTTTTACCTGAATATACGATCACTGAGAATTGCTTCGGTTTGGATGACTGGGTATATGTGTTTCGCTCTCACAATGCCAATACACGTGTACATATTTTGCATATTTATAAGTTTCATTCTTGAATAAATAGAAAGTTAATTCTGTTGTAAAATTCCTGTAACACTTCAAAAGCAACTGAAAAACAACGTAATTGGCAATGTCTATTTTAATGACCTTGCAACTGAACTTGTACTCAATTGTCATCTGTCACATTATAAAGTAACAAGTACATAGCTGTGAAAGGCAACCCTTGTCATCTCATCCACGATGCGAACAGCCATCAACTACACTACTGTTCAAAAACATGTTCCCCGTAGTTATATATGACTGTCAGCCAGCCACAAAAGAAACAAACCCTGTTTGCCAACCTCAATCTAGTTGTGCGTGTGCGTGTGCGTGTGCGTGTGTGAGTGTGTGCGTGTGCGTGTGCGTGTGCGTGTGCGTGTGTTTGCGTCTCCGTCCTATTCAGCAATATTCCAGTCATATGCCGGCGGTCGGTGGACAATTCCGTGGTTGATATTTAAGCAACGACTCACGACGTCGGGGTACGCTGACACACCATCAAGTCACCGAGTCTGACCACCTGATCAATTAAGTCGCCTTTTTTACGACCAGTATTGCTGGGGGTCAGTTCTAACCCGGAATCCCATTGGTGGTATAATATCTCGACACACGGACAGCCAGATGACAAAAACGTGTCCAAGGGGCCTGATCATTCTCGTGAGCTCGTGACTGAGTGAGTGAGAGAGTTTAACTCCGTCTTGAATAGCAATCCAGCTATATCACGGCGTGCTGCGTTAAGGTTGAGTGAGTGAGTTGGGTTTAACGCCGCTTTTAACAGTATTCCAGTTATATCACGGCATGTCAGCTTAACGTGGGAGGAAAGCCCGAAGTGATGCAGGTCTCAGACGTTTACCACTTTGGTGAAACCCACGAGCACGGGTATGGTGCTGACAAACCTAGAAACATAATCGGGGCGAACCGGGATTCGAACCCACAATCATAGCTTTCTGGCGTGTCCAAGGGACGCAACTCTGCACAGCGAATCGCGGCGCCTTAGACGACTGGGCCACCCGTGCCCCCCGTTGAGGATGAAGGGGAGTCTGAAGTGATGCGGGTCTGAAACCCCCGAGAAAGGTGTCAACAAACCTAGGATCAAAATGTGTGAGTCTGGGATTTAAACCCACTGCCACAGGATCCTCGCCCGGCTCCAGGACTTACGATGACGCACTACAGCTACTCTACTTTGTTAGAACACTTCACTATAGCGACCAAGCTTTGTAGGGACACTTCACTACAGCGACCATGCTTTGTAAGAACACCTCACTATAGCGACCATGCTTTGTAGGGACACTTCATTACAGCGACCATGCTTTGTAAGAACACCTCACTATAGCGACCATGCTTTGTAGGGACACTTCACTACAGCGACCATGCTTTGTATCTCGTAAGAAAATCTCAATATAGCGACCGTGCTCTTTGAGAACACGGCCACTAAAGTGACCATACCTTGTAATGAAACCCTCTCCAAAGCGACCATTCTTTATAGGAACACCTCACAATAGCGACCACGGTTTGAAAGAACACCTTCAGAATAGCGACCATGCTTTGTAAGAACACCTCACTATAGCGATTTTACTTTGTAAGAACACCTCCCTATATCGACCATTCTTTTTACGAACACCTCGTAATAGCGACTATATGTTGTAAGAACACCTCACTATAGCGACCATGCTTTGTACAAACACCCAGACTAATCAGCTATTGTCACTGGCGCAGAACAGAGACACAACACCAACACAACAATAACACAATACCAACACAACATGAACAGCGGAGACGCATTCAACCTCTAAACGCCCGTCAACAAACGCGAAAAATCCCAATAAACTTTTCTGCTGACTTATTTGTGTACATATCTATGCATGACTTCCCCAAACATTCCTGTGGATGTGAACTGCCCCAGTTTGCCTTCAATATTGCCGGGTAATGGGTACTTAGCGGCCGAGTGACAGCAATTCTCATCTGATCGACAATGATAACAAGCAACCATCTTATAGACAGCGGAACGGGTTCTTTACGTGTTGGAGTCAACGCAGATAAAATCATGTGGAACTATTGTGCTCAAACCATATACAGTAGCATGGAATTCTTCCCATTACTCTGTGAGGAGGTTGTTAGTCGCATACTTCACGTAACTATGCGAAACTTTCCGCCAATGCATTCACACAAAGACAAAATCTTGTTACTTTACGGAGATATTGCACAGGTAGGTCAGTGGTCTTAGGCGCCAGATCTTGATGAACGGGGTTATATCCCTTAGCCCAGGAAGGATTCGTTGTTTCATGAAAATGATAAACTTTCAGGACTACATGCATCCCTTGGTCTTACGCTGGCACAATATTGATGAAAGCTGCGTTAAATCTCAACGTATTCAGCCACCCACCCACGCATGCACTCAACCGCCGGCCGACCCACCCACGCATGCACGCAATCAACCACCCGCCGACCCACTCACTCACTCACTCACTCACTGAGACAACGTTGATGCCACTGTACATGATGATGTACGTATATTCATGTTCTGGGACATAATCTTGCTTTGGCGTGTCCAGTTGTAGGGTAACGGGTGGCCCAGACATCAAAGGCGCCGCAATTTGCTGTTCAAGGATGCGTCCCTTAGGCGTGACAGAAATCTTTGATCCTGGGTTCGGATCCCGGATCTGCCTGTTTATGTCTCTAGGTTTGTCAGCACCATGCCCGTGATCGTGGGTGTCACCAAAATGGTACACATTTAATACTTGTATCAATTCATGCTTTCCTACCACGTCAAGCTCACACGCTGTGATTTAACTGAAATATTATTCAAAGCGACTTTAAACCAAACTCAATCATTCACTCTTTGGAAGCTCTAATTTTGTTTCTAGAACATATGTCTATGACGTTTCCAATCACAGATAACGGACATAAGTCTATATGACGTTTTCTAATCACAAATATAGTATGGCTTTTCCAATCACAAATAACGGGCATAAGTCTATGTGACGGTTTTCTAATCACAAATATAGAACACAAGTCTATGACTTCATATGACCCTCCCGATTTCCCTATCCACAGAGGTATCGGTGGTTTCAGTAAGTGCAGTTTTGATTATCCCTGTTCAGGGAAATACTTTACAAACTGATCAGCCCTGATCGAGCACAACGTCCAACAATTTATCCTATTAGTATGCTTACAGCGTCCTCCCAGAGAACGGAAGGTCCGGGGTTCGATCCCCGACCGCGTCATACCAAAAGACGTTAAAAGATGGTACTTGGCATTAAGGGGCTAAAACAAGGACTGGTCGGCTCGGAGTCAGTATACTGTGTCTGAGTGGGGTATTCACGTTAAACTGTGGCATGGTATCTCAGTGAGCTAGCACTATAAATCGGCATCAGTCCGGACTAGTACAAGCAGCCACACACATACATACACGTGCATGCACGTCGCTATATAAGTGCAATAATCTTGGACGCGACCTTAAACCCCATTTCACCTCACCTCACCGTATGTTTACATGAAGTCATGACGTATCTGGTCGCACTGTGATGTCACGTACAACATGTCAAGTGTGCAGCTCTCAGTGTCCCTTACAAGTACCTAAATGTCACTAAAAACAAGTTTCTGACGAGCAGTCGAGGAGCTTACAGACTATCCTAGCGTCTTTCAAAGTCAGGTATTGAACATCAGTCGAGTCCCACAGTAAACGACCAACACACATCCGCGATTAAAAACAGCTCACATTAAGAGCCCCGCAAGTCAGAGATAAGAGAAGATTATATTGTAAACAGTTATTTTTCAATTAACGACCAGACAACTAAATAATAGTTGCAAGCTATCTGAAGGCGAACGTAAGAAGCATGACGCGGCCGGTTCCAGATAAACACACGCTGTGGTGAAAACGGGTACAATAGTTTTATCCCTGTTCGGGGCGGTTGCTACTGTTCTATGTGTCATATTCAAACGTCAGGCGCCAGACAAGTGCTATCATACATGTTTAGGGCCAAGTCGTTATTATCACAAGCCCGCATCGAAAAAACGTATGTTTAACTTTGTCACGTCTGTGTCGTCAAAGGACGAGTTGAATATAATATTCATGGCACGGGCCATGATTTGTATATCACTAGCCCTGTTCGTGTCATGTACATGGGTTCTTTTTGTGATGGTGGGATAATTGTTGAAAATTGCCACGTAAATTGTGGATATTTAGATGTCTCCGGGAGATAAAGCACAGTTATATTTGCTCGTGTTATCGCCAGATTTATGACTTCAAACCCCACCATTGCCGCAGTATCTTGTCTGTGCAGATATTTATGAATATTTATGATTTACTAAAAAAATTCTATTGTGTGTGGTCTTGTATTAACCTTTCTTTCTTCCGTGGCACTAAGCCAAGGAAATGCACAAAAGAACAACTTTATAACATAAGTTCAATATTTTCTCGTGTGAAAATCCCAAAACGTGAACTTTAAGCAAACATTCCGTTTGGAAAAAGTGGATTTTTAAATATTGAACATGTCAATTCACTTACTGATATATGAAGTTCCTCGGCGTGATAATAGATTTAAACATAAACGCGTTACACTTCTCATCTAAGTGTGGGTGAGGACAGTTTGTCTACCAGCACGAGAATGGCACAATGAAGTGAAAGTCAAAAACAGAACCGCGTGTTCTGAAGCTCACCTTCCTTATATTTGTATTTTCTGATGACGATGTGCTCCTGGGCAAGGAATAAAGATACTAACGGGACCGGGATGGACTAACGGGACCGGGGTCGACTAACGGGACCGGGATGGACTAACGGGACCTGGATTGACTAACGGGACCGGGGTCGACTAACGGGACCGGGGTCGACTAACGGGACCGGGACCGACTAACGGGACCGGGGTCGACTAACGGGACCGGGGTCGACTAACAGAATTGGGATCGGAGGGTCAGGATCGCTGATGTGGTTGATGCATGTCATCGTATCCCAGTTGCATAGATCGAAGGTGATGATGTCAAACAATGGATTGTCTGGTCCACACTAGATTATATACAGACCGCCGTCATATAGCTGGAATATTGCTTAGAGCGGCATAAAACAACAAACAAAGAAATCACCCTTAGTCATCGTCACATTGCTGGTGAGTTTCATCATAGTGTAATTTAACCGTTAAAGACCTGCATCAATTCAAGTTTTCCTACCACAACAAGCTGACACATTGCGATAGAACTGAAATGCTGTTCAAAGCAGAGTTAAACTCAACTCACTCACTCGCCCATCCACAACTGAGAGTTTCCGATGGACAACGGTCAACGGTTGCGGTTTTATGGAATTAGGTTGACGAAAAAAGAAAAAATGTGTAACGGTAGCAAGGTACGTATGATCGTTGTTGTTTGTTGTTTGTTGTTTAATACCGCATTTCGAGTCTGGACCAGACAATCCAGTGTTTGACATCAAGAGCATCGAGCCAAGCAGTTGGGTTGGTTGGTTGGTTTGTTGTTTAACGCGGCACTCAGAAATATTCCAGCTATATGACGGCGGTCTGTAAATAATCGAGTCTGGACCAGACAATCTAGTGATTGATATCATGAGCATCGATCCACGCAATTGGGATTGATGACATGCATCAACCAGGTCAGCGAGCCTGACCACCCGATCCCGTTAGTCGCCTCTTACGACAAGCATAGTCGGCCTTTACGGCAAGCATGGGTTGCTGAAGACCTATACTACCAAGGATCTTCACGGTCAGGTACGTATGAGAAACTGTAGAGAGTTGCCTGTGAGCAATACACACGTGTTACTGTAGTAAGTCGCGTATAAGAAATCCATACCCGCGTTATTGTAGCAAGTCAAGTAAGAGAAATCCACGTGTGTCTCACTAAAGGAAGTTAAGTATGAGAAAACCGCAAAAATGAGAAAAAAACGCGAAAATTAAGAATTCGTAAAAAATGTGATTAATCATATGATGGTGCATGTTGAGTTTCCGCCATGCTGTAATGAACAAGCTTTTGTCATGTAGCAGCGTAATGAATCAGTTACTGTAACCAGGGTGCAATTCATCAATCTTGACCATTCTCACCATCCTCAGGCAATTAGTTTTACAAAACTGATTTGAGGAGAGCGTGGCTTAGTCATACAGAACGACCGGAAACAGAGTGGTACGTCCACGGTTAGATAACGACCTAACACTCGAGTGCCAGATCCATCACACTGGCTTTCTTCGGTGTGTTTGATCGTCTCTCCAGCCCTACGTTTGTTACCTTGTTTGGTAGGTCTGGCTTCGTGGTATTTTAACGAACCATTTGTATGACAATGTCCACAATAGTGCTGCGCAGTGGAAAATACGAATAGCATGTTAGAGTTTACAGTCAACTAGTGAGTGAGTGAATTTGGTTTTACGCCGTTTTTAGCAATATTCCAGCAATATCACGGCGGGGAACACCAGAAATGGGCTTCACACATTGTACCCATGTCGGGAATCAAACCTGGGTCTCCGGCGTGACGAGCGAACGCTTTAACCAATGGGCTACCCGACCGCCCCAAAAGTCCGTTAGTTGCCTCTTACAACAAGCATGGGTTGCTGTCTTCTGTTCTTATATGGATCTTCACGAGTCCAACCATTGAGAACATCTTGTCGTGTAGCCTGTAGCTCACCCTTTGTCTACCCGGGTAGAATAGGTCTTCAGCAACCCATGCTTGCCGTAAAAGGCGACTATGCTTGCCGTAAGAGGCGACCAACGGGATCGGGTGGTCAGGCTCGCTGACTTGGTTGATGCATGTCAAATTAAACAAATATTTGTCATTAAACCAGAAAATAATGTTTGTGCCTTCGAACAGTGTTGTGTGATAACTCGGAATAGGAATATCTCTTCTTGTTCAACAAAAATATCAAGTCACCATGCTTTGTCACACTTCGCTTTTCTTTGTGGAAACATATCATTTGTTTGCGGTATTGTGTGACTGGAATACTAGAATATTATCTCGTTTGGAGTCATATGTCCTCGTGATATTTGCCATATGACTAATCTCATATCGTGAGACAGAAACTCTAATATGGGGGGGGGGGGGGGCATTTGTAATTCATCAATAAGACTTCTTTTTCAGCCTTTACTGCATTTATACATCCGACCCAGACTGTTTAGAGTCAAGTTTCTATGCCTAATACGACACATCCATCAATATTAATGTATTTCTACCTGAATCTTGATTAGTCGTCGTCTAGAAAACAGCTTGCAGCCATTTTCAAACTTGAGGAGACGAATCGTCTGTGGATTGGCGCCTCGCTCCGCATGTTTGCAATTGCACGTGACAAGTGCAGAGAAAAATCACAAATCATTTCCCTTGTGCAAATTTATTTTCATTCTGGTCCTCTTTAAGTTTCTGCTAATTCGTCAGATTCGCAGAATAATGGTTGCTCGTGTTAACGACGATAGGGGGGACAAGGAAATCCTAACAGGCTGGAAATCACCAATGGTTGATAAATGATACGCTCGCATGGCAGTGATTTGAGAACGAGGGAACTAGCCCTCTCATCCCAGTCGCTAAGTCTGCATGACGGAAAAATAACGCTACAATTAAGTATTCATGCTTCCATATCACATTTCTCTTCAATAAAACCCTGCAATAACGACGACATGGTCCTAGCCGTTGTCTGAAATCGCGCACGCGGTACCCTAAATGCTTAATATTATTTTAGTTTAATAACACGTAATTCATTTAATTACCAAAGAACACTCGTATGCTCTTAAACTTTTAACAAAACACAAAACGGTAATTTACTAATTTTCATATAATACGCATTAGCATGGTGCAGTGTATTTAAACTAATTATGAAAGTGAGCTGTAATAAGCACGCCGGGCGGTAGTACTTCCGGCTAAATGCTCTTAAAAATAACACATGACCTTAAGTACAATTTCCAGCAAACTAATAGGGTCTATACTCTTAAACCATGAATTGATTTTTATTGAAAATCATTTGGAGACGTATTTTTTAAACAAAGTGTATATCAGAAATCAGTTCGGAAAAAATAGGTGTGAGTAAATTGGTTCTCCAATAATCAAACGACGGTGGGCGCCTAAACAAATGAGCTTAATCAATTTCATCAATGTCGGAGTCGAACCTGTACCTTTTATGTGACTGGCGAACGCACAAATACCGTACTACCCATTTTGCAATGATGACAATATTTACGAGTTTAACTTTGGTAATTATTTCACTCTGCGTGTTTGGCTCTCCGTCTGGCATCTCAGAGGAAAATTCTCAAATGTTGTCCGCGTCAACCTCCACGGAGTAATTCTCTCGACAAAAGCTGTTTTTAAAACTTAAGCCAAGGGGTCACACGGTCTCAGAACAATACATCTAGCGTCACGGACCTCAAGCTCAATTACTTTTATGTACGCTAAATTCTTTTTTTTTGTATTTTGCTCCCACTTTTTTAACCAACCCCCTCCTGCGCCATCGATCAGATGAGACATCGTTAAAACTAAAATGCTCTTGCTGCTCCGGGCATATAAAACAAAAAACTAGTTTGATATATAGCGGTCGGGACACGACCTGGGGGATCCTACGCTGTTTCTTGTGCAGAAACGGTTTGGCGGGAGATGCATTATTTATAAATGTCTTTCGCAATTTGATTAATAATTTTCATAATGCAGGATATCGGTATAACTAAAAAGCCGGCAGCACTTGGAAACGACGGCGGAGCAAATTTGAATTTTTATCAAACCTTCGGGCAGCTTAAAGTAAATTGATAATTTCGAATTCTAAATGAGGTTGGGAAAGACGATTTAGATACAATTCGCTCATACTCCTTTAAAAGTTAATGCAGATGTACGTACATGCCCTTAGAGTCCGACCACACAGGCATATCTTTTATCGTTATACTTCAGAAGAAGAAAAATCGAGATGGTACTTTTATTAAAATATCTGTTTTTGAAATATGTATATAATAATAAATATGTATGTTTGTAAAGTGTGTTTAAATATGTCCTTTGTAGAAATACTTGAATTAGGGACTGGTCAGTTATTATACGGGGAGGGGGGGGGGGGGGGGGGTGGGGTAGCGGGGATAGGGAGGGGAAGGGGGGGGGGGGGTTTACCGTGAGATTAAGGTTGGCAGGGAGTGTGTGCGAGTTAGGATAGGTGGGTGGTGGGGGACATGAAAAACGACTCAGTTCTAATTTTCACATAAACCAATTATAATAGGGAGGGTGGGGTGGTGGGGTGATGAAAACATGTTACATGTATAGGGAAGAGGGGGGGTGTTCATGAAAACATGTTACATAACGGGAGGGTTGGGGTCCTATTCTAAATGACCAGTCCCTTAATAGTGTTCAAATCCAGATTTTCTTTATTTTGCCATTTTTTATTTTGAGTCACCATCATGGGGTCGAGATGGTTCACACAGGGAGTGTAAAGATTTCGGATGAGCAACATTTACCCATACATTTTGAAGATTCCAACGAACGATGTTACAGTCTGCAGAAGCCAGTTTTCCATTGTCGATGACGGACAAGAAAGCACAAGGAAAACAGAAGCAGTCTCCAAGGCTCGACCTTTATTTGTTTGAAACAAGATTGACCCGTGCGCGAGTACACGGCCCGCGTTCGCTTAATTAATGATTTTCCTTCTGTAATCTCAAGCCAGGAAATTATTAAACTCGATTTGGAGACAAACGGGGGAAATATCACGTTAAAAGGTCACTGTGGGGTTGCGCACGTCCGTGGTCGATGTCTCGGTCAGTTGGCGCAGTGTTGTACACTGGCAAGGTAACCCACGTAACTACCGAAACTCGATACGTTGTCGTCACATTGTCGACCGCTGCCGCCAACCGTTCGGAATGTCGTAAATTCTGCTTAAAAAACCCAATTAAGTCCCCGGTCGTACAAACATTGAACAGACTGCCGTGCTTCCTGAAAATATCGTAAATTTAATGCTGCGATTCGGTAAAAGTCGCGTGTCTCAGAACTGTCTACATAGAAAGGTAGCCACGGCTCCATTGCATCGATCAGGGCGAATGTAACATGGGGAATTACGTTGGAGTGCACGCTCAGTTCCTAGACGTAGACAATATCGCAATATAAGAAGTTTGTAAAATATATAGACTGAGCGTGATATTAACAACAGATTAGCAGGCGATCGGGATCTGAAATATGACAAAGAAACGCATGTAGAAAGAGTATTTCGGTTATGTAATCATACACATTGGTTGCCGTGTGTGTCTTGCGGAAGACGACTTGGGGCGCCCGGTCCTACTGATCAATCGATTCCCTTTGTCTCTGAAATATAAATCACAGATAAGGACCTTGCTTGGCAAATTAATAATACCTATTTTATTCTGGAAAGCATTAAGCCTTTATCTTTTATATAGTTGTCTGCTGAATTTCAGACAACTGAAATACGTGAATGAGTGCATATTGTTTTCCACCGCTTTCAGAATTACTCCAGTCATTGAGCGGCCGTTGACACAATCATGGTAATCGAACCAAGGTTTTTGGGGTGAGAAAGGTTAAATTATTCGACCACCATTCCGCCCGTGAGACAACTGGAGGAGGTAGGGAGCTGTATGAACGTATCTTTCACAGCTGGATTGATGACAGTCGTATCAGGCACATTTGTATTAGACCTGTGGAGAACCAGGGTAGAATAGGTCTTCAGTAACCCATGCCTGTCGTAAAAAGCGACTAACGGGATCGGGTGGTCAGGATCGCTGACTTGGTTGATGCATGTCATTGATCCCAATTGCGTGGATCGATGCCCATGATGCCAAGCACTGGATTGTCTGGTCCAGACTCGATTATTTGCAGACCGCCGTCATATAGCTGGAATTTGCTGAGTGCGCGTGGCGATACGGTTGGAATAGTCGTGTCAGTATTAAGATCATTGCGAAGACTCAGACGTGATCTCGGTTGGTTGGTTGGTTCGTTGTTTAACGCCGCACTCAGCAATATTCCAGCTATATGACGGCGGTCTGTAAATAATCGAGCCTGGACCAGACAATCCAGTGATTGATATCATGAGCATCAATCCACGCAATTGGGATTGATGACGTGCATCAACCAAGTCAGCGAGCCTGACCACCCGATCCCGTTAGTCGCCTTTTACGACAAGCATAGTCACCTTTTACGGCAAGCATGGGTTGCTGAAGACCTATTCTACCCCGGAATCTTCACGGGTCGATCTCAGTTGGGATCGGTCTGAAAGTTTCATGCAGATTTGTACGGTCCACTGGGAACTCCAACTGTTGTATCAGCGTACGTCAGCGGCATCGAGTATTGCAGATAGTCAACACGCCAACTTCAGGTCACCTACTGTCGATCACCCCGTAATGTGCAGTAGTCGTGCGGTGGTCCAAACACTAAAAACATCCGTTCGTTGAGCGAGGTCCTATCATCATTTGGGATACGACGACATGAATCAGCCAAGTTAGCGAGCCTGATCGCCTCTAGTCGCCCCGTACGACAAGCATGGTTTGCTGAATAATGAACCGACAAAACCGTTTCCATATCCAATAGAAATCTCTGCATAAAGCGGAGTCTATTGTACGATTGAAGATCAGTTCTAACCAGGATCTTTAGAGGTTCTGAAATAATGAAAGGAAATGTCTTGTGATTTATATAATAGAAAGGAGCCCAGATTATCTCATTAATTTCTCTGCAAAAATCTAGACTTACGAAATGAATAATTTTGTGTCATGGCCGGTACGAGCGTTCGCACCGGGGTTTGACCTGCGGCCAGTAGCGTTCGTGATGGAATTGACCATCGCTCATCCTTCTAAAGCACAAAGATGAAGAGATCGGCGTGTTTATAGTTGCTGTCTGTTCCGTGGCACCGCCAACATTGATTTATACGCTGCGTCCATCACGCCAGGGACATTTTAGCAGCACGTGCACTGTCACGCACGAGCTGCACGGTATGAACGTGTTTCGTTTGATGCCTCAATGAAGACTTGACTTTCACTTTGTTTGAGTTCATTGGTGTATGAACCTTCATAGAGTGAGGGCCAAACTGTATGAACGTCGGATGTTTTTATCATTTTTTTTATATCACTACTTTATACCTCGAGGGATGTAGCGCTAGATCTATACGTGTGACTTCATGTTTACACCTCACCTCAACTCATTTTAGTTGCATCACGGCGTGTCAGGACAGAAAAGGGGGGTTTAACACGTCGGTAAAACAAGCTTAGATGGGTATGGTTATCAGTGGACAGATCCGGCAGGGGTCTCTGTTTATTGAAGCCACTCTGCGGACATCAAAGGCAGGGATCTCTGTTCATTGAAGCCACTCTGCGGACATCAAAGGCAGGGATCTCTGTTCAATGAAGCCACTCAGTGGACATCTACGACAGGGACCTCTGTTCATTGAAGCCACACAGCGGACATCTACGACAGGGACCTCTGTTCATTGAAGCCACACAGCGGACATCTACGGCCGAGATCTCTGTTCAATGAAGCCACTCAGTGGACATCTACTACAGGGATCTCTGTTCATTGAAGCCACTCAGCGGACAGCTACGACAGGGACCTCTGTTCATTGAAGCCACACAGCGGACATCTACGGCCGAGATCTCTGTTCATTGAAGCCGCTCTGCGGACGTCTACAGCAGGGATCTCTGTTCATTGAAGCCACTCTGCGGACATCTACGGAAGGGATCTCTGTCCATTGAAGCCACACAGCGGACATCTACGGCCGAGATCTCTGTTCATTGAAGCCACACAGCGGACATCTACGGACGAGATCTCTGTTCATTGAAGCCGCTCTGCGGACGTCTACAGCAGGGATCTCTGTTCATTGAAGCCACTCTGCGGACATCTACGGCAGGGATCTCTGTTCATTGAAGCCACTCAGCGGACATCTACGGCCGAGATCTCTGTTCATTGAAGCCGCTCTTCGGACAGCTACGACAGGGACCTCTGTTCATTGAAGCCACTCTGCGGACATCTACAGCAGGGATCTCTGTTCAATGAAGCCACTCAGTGGACATCTACGGCAGGGACCTCTGTTCATTGAAGCCACACAGCGGACATCTACGGCCGAGATCTCTGTTCACTGAAGCCGCTCTGTGGACGTCTACAGCAGGGATCTCTGTTCATTGAAGCCACTCTGCGGACATCTACGGCAGGGATCTCTGTTCATTGAAGCCACTCAGCGGACATCTACGGGAGATAACTCTTCTCAGTCAAGCCACTCGGCAGGATGTATACATGGGATTCGACCCCACGACCGGCGACATCTGCGGACGGACACTCGAAAAAAAGCTTTGCAACCTGTCAATCTTTTTTAATTCAAAAGAGTGTCCCATCTGTGTTGACTTGTATTTAGTGAGTTTGGCTTAACGTCGCTGTCGTTATTTCCGTTATATCACGGTGTGTCAGCTTGAATCTTGGAGGAAACTTTAGTTCAATATTTTCCTTTGTTTTTTTGGTTGAAAACGCCGCCAACATTCTTCGAAGTGATATTTACGATGAAACATAACTGAATCAAATACAATGTAGTTGAGGGAAGCCCAGGGGTAATACAATTTCTTTATCAATTTCAAAATGTCAAACTACTTTAAGCTACAACCAACACAGTGTTGGATATACACACTGACAAACTGGGGATAATTCCATTTCCTTTTGCTGGTGCCAGGAATTTGGTATTTCTGAGAACACATTTCACGAAGTTCATAACAAACAAATGATTAACTTGTGTGGCCTGTGCCATAGTATGTCACCTGTATGTGAGTGAGTGAGTGAGTTGGGTTTAACGCCGTTTTTAACAGTATTCCAGTTATATCAAGGCGTGTCAGCTTAATGTGGGAGGAAAGCCCGAAGTGATGCAGGCCTCAGACGTTTACCACTTCGGTGAAACCCACGAGCACGGGTATGGTGCTGACAAACCTAGAAACATAATCGGCGCGAACCGGGATTCGAACCCACAATCATAGGTTTCTGGCGAGCCCAAGGGACGCAATTCTGCACAGCGAATCGCGGCGCCTTAGACGACTGGCCACCCGTGCCCCCTCACCTGTATGTAATAGAAGTAGCAAAGGATTATAAATATTTAAATGTCTTCGTGTTATTCTACACCTATCGTGTTGTGAGCTGTAATCCTATTATTGAACTGATCACGTATTCCAAATTTCAATTTTATTTGCCGACCTCACAAATACATGTCATACTTTGTTCCACGATACGCCCCCGCCCCCGATTATGAAATTATATTACCATAATGTACAAAATCATCATTTTTTTATTTGAAAAACAAATAGGACTGTTTTATTTATTAATGCCCTACACCCCCCTAAAGATATATTTTGTGACCCCCTCTTTGCCTGTCATTTTTTATGCCCCCTCCCCTCCCCCTTAAATTCGCGCGCGCACGCACGAACACACACCCTGCCCCAAAAACTAAATGACCAGTCTCTGACACACAAAGATTAAAATATTCATGTAACTTGAGCGGTTAATCCCACAGGGCCTCATCACTGGATCCAGCGAGTCTGCAGCCTCATTACATCTCGCTCCTAGCATCGTTACTGAAACAGTACATACTCTGACAGACTTGCGTTTGTCGCCAGCGTGGCTAAGCTTTGGTCATTAGGTCTTGACCCGTGGTCAGCGAGATAAGTTTATAGCCACCGGGTATTACTGGTGGCACCATCGGCATCGATTCCTGGTAATGACCAGAAGACGTACAATGACCGCAACTGGACATTGCTGGTCCGTCGCGCTGAATGTATGGCTGGAGGATAATAAGAACTGTCTGGCAATGACCACTGTGGTCAATTTATCAAATTTAAGCACGTGAAAAGCGATATAAAGGCAATGCCCAAAATGAAACTGTTCCCGATAGACAGATTTATTAGAGTTCAGGGGGATGAAAGTGATGTATCTGACCGTTCGATTATCCGTGTTTAATTCAAGTTACTGTTTTCGTGTTAAATGTGTAATGAATAATTAGTGTAAAGATAGTGGTTTCTGAACCGTGTTCACAGCTTTAAGTCTGATCCATCGGATATAACACGTAATTAACGTACTTGTGGCCCGGCTTGTAAATGAAAGCCAAAGGCTTTGTTTCCAAAGTTTGGGAATAAATAGTTTGTGAAATTCTTCTTAAGTAAACAGACTGAGACGTAAAACGCAATTTTGTGTGAGTGAGTGAGTGAGTGAGTGAGTGAGTGAGTCAAAAGGCGAGTTCACCGAATCATTCTTACACAGAAATTGCTATTTACATACACGGACAATGTCTATTCTGATAAAGGAGGGTCCCCCCCCCCTCCCCCACGGCTCTACCGTTCAGAGAATACAAGTGCATGACTTGAAGCAGCGTCCGAAAAGAGTTGTACACCTCCACAACAGTCCACGACAACGTCACCCACAACACTCCACGACAACGTCAACCACAACACTCCACGACAACGTCGACCACAACACTCCACGACAACGTCGACCACAACACTCCACGACAATGTCGACCACAACACTCCACGACAACGTCCACCACAGTGCACGGCAACGTCGACCACAACAGTCCACGACAACGTCGACCTCAACACTCCACGACAACGTCGACCACAACACTCCACGACAACGTCAACCACAACACTCCACGACAACGTCGACCACAACTCTCCACGACAACGTCAACCACAACACCCACAAGAACATGTCACGTTTTTTCAGTTCATTCACCTTCACGGGAACTTTATCTACTCTTCTCTTGAAACATTCTGTCCACGTCATCTTAATGTTGATAAATTAGGGCTTATGACAAGTCATCGTGAAAACGTCGAGAAGTATAGATTATATTGTCAGAATGTGCTAACGTGACACACAGCTGCTGAGAGAGAGAGAGAGGTGGTTTGCCCGAGGGTAGGATGTTAATAACTTCCCGCGTATTTTAACAGCTTATCTGTTGTGTCTGTCATGACGTTGTGTACATCCTAGTTCCGTAGCTCACCTGCCACAGTTTCGATGATTCGATTCCAAACACTCAACAATCCTGGAGACAATGTCCCAGGATTTGATTTCTTTCAAAGCTGACACAAAGCAATTTATTGTTACTTATACTTGTTCCCAGTTCAGGTACATTGATGGGAAAGCACTGGGTTGTCTGGTCCAGACTCGATGATTTACAGACCGCCGTCATTTAGATGGAATATCGCTGAGTGCGGCGTTAAACAACAACAAAAAAGAAACAAAATTAACGACAAATGTCGCATGTTATTTCAACCTAAAAACGACAATTATCCTCGACAGTTGCATTCATCACGAACGCTCTAAAGTGATAAATGGGCATAAGTGAGAGTTTTAACAACAACCGACAGCATACATTTTAACATTTTTATGCCAAACAGTATCTAGTGGTATATAGCTATAGGGTACTGCTTATGTAATAATATATTGCGAGTTGATGCAGTCCCTCTGCCAGATCTGGAGCAAGAATTCCTGATTGATCCCAGTAGTTTCCCATCGTTAAGTATGTGTATCTCCAACTGAGGAGTCATTAACTAAACCAAATTACAGAAAACAATCTTTTCTTTCATTACGTATAGATAATAAATAATCACACAAAACACACCTGAGTAATTTGAGTTCCGATAAAGCAGAAAGACCGCGAATAAGGGAGGTAATTCATTAGTCGCGCCACTGCAACCCGCTATAAAGGAAAACGAAAACTTGCGCAGATGGGCTTGATATAGAATCTGGCGCGCATGTTACACTTCCAATATGGCGGTCACGGCGTCACACAGGCGACCTTGCGGGAACGAATGATGACGATCGGTGTATTACAAAACAGAATTATTTGCCGTCGATAAATTATGTCTTTTAAGAAACGCCACTATCGGCGATATCTGCAGTGCATATGAGTGCAGGACTTCTCTTCTTCGCTTGTCTGCCTCGATAATTGCTTGGCGTAGCCACGGTTAATTAGCTTTGTAAACCCAGATGCCAGGCGATAGCAATCGGGGACGACTGTTGAGTACGAAGTGGAATCTAGACAGTATATCAGCTATTAGTTTTTACTTACCTTCATTCGTAGGTAGCTGCTTTGTCACACTTGTCTGGGGTTTTGCTGTCTACATTATTACGAGCGTTCATGTGTTGGTTTGCCATTTTATATGAGGACAAAAGCAGCCCACTATTTTCAGAATACATCTCACTTTATAAGAACGCTTATATTTTTTGACAATTTAGTGTTGTGGACCCGTCCTTTTGAAATCACAGATTCAACGGGATTGAAAATCAAGGTGAAGGTTGTCCATGAGTCGATCCAGTGGCTGATAACATGAGCACTATTCCAGCTGTATGACGTTGGTCTGACAAACAACTGGATGATAGCATGAGCAGCGATCTGTACTTGGTACGGAGGATGTACAATTAGCCAGTGCCACCTACCAGGCCCTCGATCATATGTGTTGGTTTTCTTTGTGTGTTGTTTAACGCCGAACTCGGCAATATTCCAGCTCTATG